>NW_012148330.1:192126-204756 GCF_000956105.1 Propithecus coquereli
ATGTATTTTTCCCTTGCTCTAAACACATGCTAGAATCTCTAGAGATACACTAATACAGTAATTATTTATATATTACTAATTTCAATTAGCTAATATTTTACTAAAGTTTTTCTGGCATAAGTGGATGTACTGTAAATTCAATTAAATATTTAAGGAATGAATAATATACATCCTACTTGAGAAAATAGAGTAGGAAATGTTTACTTATCTTGTTTAATGATGATTACCATGATATCAAAATCAGACAAAATTATAAAAGAAAACATGGTTGTAAACATTGATCCCTACATAGATACAAAAACATAAAAAAATTGCTATAAACTGAGTGTAGACTAGTTTGAGAGTTTGACAGTAAACTACTCCTGGGCACTGGAGACTTAGAGGAAGGCAGCTACGCTTTCATTGACTTTATCTACAAGATCCTCACTGGATTCATACAGGATCTGAGAAAGGTCCTCCTATCACTCTAGCAAAGGTAAAGAAGAAGAATATTTGTGAAATATACCTAGAGTCATCTCCAAAACAAAGAACTCTTCTCTAGGGGTAATGATTCTGCCAGAGCTACATCCAGCTGAGAGAAGGGCATTTCTACCATTCTGGTCCCCCCTGGATATGTTTTCTCATTTAATAGGGAGTAATATAAGAAAACATAGTCACCAGAAGTCAGAATTTCAAGAAAATGGATTGAGAATACTACAACCAGAAGAGAGGGTAGGAGGCAGGAGTAATGAAACTGCTGTAAGACTGGAGTAAAATTTGTGAATGTCACATGCTCGATATATGAGACCACTAAAACATTGAGATTTGATGTGAACATGATAGAACGCTCCCCCTTTTATCACACCTTAACACCCCTAGAGCTCCAGTCTAATAAGAATGAGTAACATTGAAAGAGCTACAAGATATAGGCTCTCTCTGAAGGAAACTAGGGAAGCCCAGAGTCAATAGGAAAGACAAAATCATGGACAATGAGGAATCTGAAGCCCCTAGAACCTTCAGTTACATGAAATAATAAACGCAGCCCAACATAAATCTTCACACTAAAGGCCAATTAACCCAATACAACATATTCAGCTTTCAACAACAACAAAAAAGTACAATTATGACAAAACACAAGGAAGTATATAACCTGAAGAGACAAAACAAGAATCAGAACCATACCCAGATATAACACAAATGTCACAGATATTACTTTATCAATAGTTTTAACATTTACGGAATAGGATCAGAATAGCAGAGGAGCAAGTTGCCTAAGTGGACACGGATATATGATGATGTCTTAACAAAGCAACTAGTTCCCTCAAGGGACTAACCAGTCTCTCTTCATATTCAGTGGATAATTAACATTTTCTAATACTTTAAAAAATATTCATTATCATAATGACTAGTTGCACTCGATTATCTAGCATCACTGAATCTCTATTATCTATCATCTCTAAATGACAGGCATGGCTCTGTTTAGCCAACAAAGCACTCTACTTCCCAGATTTTGACTTGGGATTAATCCAATTACCTCCTCTGTTACAAAGAGAAAAGATTATATTGGATGGTTTTGTTTCCTGCAGCAAGTGATTTTCTGCATGACCAGCAATAATGTAATGCGGGAGATTTTAATAAGAGGCAATTATTTTAAAATTTAAACCTTAAACAGAATGCAGATTGTAATAATAATACGGCAGAGATGTGCACAAAATTACGAGTCACGTTAAAAACTGTTAACCCTGTAACGTGTTCTTGTATGGAACAGTGCAATAAAGGAAACATAACTGCAATATGAAATATTTCTGTGTCTCCTAGAAATGCATGTGTAATATCAAAACTGACAAGATAATACTCCCTTTTTATGGCATTCAATAATTTAATGTGCTACATGGCTTTCATTTTTGAAATTAATAGTCTTATTTTTTATTGAGACAAGAAAACGTTTATGAAAAGGAAATATGAAAATAATGTTTTTTTAGAGAAAATGTTAATATCTGAGGTTGAAAAATGATGAGTGATAAAACGTGAGTTTTAGCAAAATTAAGTCATTGAATATGCTATGGGAAATAGAGCTCTGGGCCCCACTTTCATGTTGTGTAATTTGAGATCAACGAGGTGATCTCTGGGATCTAGTGCTCCCACCCATTTATTTCCATGTGTTCCACTCTGAAGACAGAAAGCTGTCAGTAGATGGATGCAGTGCGCATTTCTCTTCTGCTAGTTAATCCTCTTTTGAAATTAGATTTTCTATTTGAGGATATTGCGGGAGAGATTTTGAAAATACACAATATCACCTAGAAGGAGTTGTGAGAGAGGAAGAACACAAAAAGTGCTTGATCTGAGCGAACTTATGTGTTTACCTATGAACTAGTTCCCCTGAGTGCTATGGTTGATTTGTTTATTCCTGTGTTGTTCTATCCCACAAGTCCTTTTTTACTTCTATTGCCTTCAGTGTGCTTCGAAAGGTTAAAATAAATAACATAAAATACTTTCATTTTAAAATGTTTCATTTTTAATCTGGAAATATACACACTGCATCAAATTATATTCTAATTGAATAATTCCTTAAATAGTAATAAGAAGTTAACATTTATTGAATTCTTATAACATGGTGGGGCTGCTGCTGAGTATTTTCTGTGAAAGTTCCCTGTGGTATTTATCATGACCAACCTATTTGAAATTGCTACATCCCACTTAGGCTCCAAATTCTCCTCACACAGGTGGTTTGTGTTTGTTTTTGTTTTTGTTTTCCTCATAGCCCTTGCTGACTATGAGAAAATGCTCTAAAATTAAAAATGCCTAACATCAATAAAGACTTATGTGAATAATAATAGAATATCATTGATCACATACACTGGCAAACCATTTGATTTTAATTTCCAGTTTTTATTATTGTTCATTTAGAAGGAAAAGAACAGTTTTAAAGGATCATGGTTTCTAAACATGATCGTTGTATTTGTTTTCCTACCTAAGCTTCATCATTAAAGTGATCAACGTTATCCTCAGTGCTACTGACAGAAAAATCACTAGAATGTTGCTTCTAAATTAACCTTACCATTTATAAATTATTAAGGTGCAGTTCAGGTTATACGGGGCACAACTACAGCAGCCATCTCTCTTCTTCCTCTCCTGATGAAATTATTTCATCCTAACAAACAGTAACAAGAGGAAATGAAGATCTGTGTCCCACCTCCACAGAAACAGAGTTTTAGAATTTAACTTTTTATATTAATAACATCAGGGAACTTTGCATTTTCTGGGATAGTTTTTGCATGGAAGCTTTGTTTCCCCCATGATTGAAAGAAAAGTTTTCTGTAAGGCAGATCTGGGGAAGAAAGAGGAGGAAGATGAAGTTGAAGATGAACATGAACATGAAGACAAAGAAAGAGAAGTGAGGAGGGAGAGAGGTAGTAGGGGAAGGAATTTCCAAGGAGCACTCTCTCTCTGCTGGCCTCAGGGACTGCATTTGATGACTAATCTAGAGAAAGATTGAGCCTAGATATTAAAAAACTGTGCTTATGTAGATTCTGTGAGACTCTTGTTATATGTATCATATTTAAAATGTATATGGAATACATAGTATGTTGAATGTCGATAAGTGCTATGGAGTAAGTTTTTCTTTTTAAATGAATGTGTGAAGAGTGCCTGAAGGAAAATTAACTATTTTAATTTGGATTAAACTTTATTATTTGTCACTAAATTCTCCAGTCTTTGCAAGAGCTTAATTTTTTAAAAAAATTTTGTCTCATTGTAGTTTTCATTTGCATCTATTTTATTAGGAATGACCATAAGCATCTTTTTTATATGCTGAAGATACATTTATTTTTTTTCCTAAAGTATTCATATCCTTCACCAAGTTTGCAATTGAAAAATTTACACTTTTTCTCAATAATGTATAGAATTTTTTAATGCATTAGGGAAAGTTGTCCATTTTCTATGACATAATTCCAATTAATTTTTCTAGACCATCATTTGTACTTTGATCTCATTATTGGTGATATTTTTCAAATCAAGGATTTAAAAATTTTATGCAGACAAAATTATCAATCTTTATGTTATGACTTCTGGGCTTTTCTCATATTGAAAAATGATTTTCTTACTTCAATGTCATTTAAAATCACCGATAATTTCTTCTACTATTAGTACATTTTTATGTTTAATATAAGACACAACAGAGATTCAGAAAAAGCATTCAGCCCTATCAATGTCTCCAAATAATTTGGAACATAATTGGAGGGATAGAAAGAGGAAAAATAAGTAAATGTGAAATTTCGGACACACGAAATAGAATGTTGCAAGCTGACTCGTGGCAATACAAGTAAGATGAAGGCAAGGACTGGAATTACAGGTGAGGTCCAACTTCAAGTGCTACAGTAAAAATGTATTAATATATGACTTATTAAAAGGAAAAGAATGAATATATAAATCCGAGAAGTAACATGACTGAAGTAAATAGCATTTCTCTAACAAAGAAAGTATTTAATCTTCTTTTTCTAATTTTGAAACTTGGTTAACACATCATATTCATGCCCATGGCAGAGGGGATAATTTAAACAGAGAGAATTTAAACATGTATCACTTTCATGTACTTCTTTAATTTTAAATTTCACCAAACAGTTCACTTTAATTTCTTATTTATATAATTAATTAAGGAAAACATGAAATTTATGACAAACAGCAACACTTAAGGATCCATGGGAATCAAAAAAACTAAGATTAATTTTTTTCTTTTAAAGCTATAAAATAGAGATTAACTCATTAGTTCTTTTAATGTAGTATGTGAATCAAAATTTCAGACCAGTAGCTAAATGAACATATGTGATAGTATAAATGAGAAATTTAACAGATTTTATCCATGTATTTTACAAAATGGATTAAAATAATTTTCATTTGTTGCACTCAGTTTAATTCCTGAAACTTTTAAGAAGAAAATGCATTAATGGAAACATGTTTAGTGAGAACATTTTGTTATGGGTATAGTCAGGCTACAACGAGAGACATTCATCACTCAAACATACTTCTGAAATACTTACAGCAGTGAAATAACTATATAGTCAATTATCAGTTGAACCTCAATATTATCCTGTCTTGCACTTTATTTTATTTCCAGCAAATGGAAAGAAAATGAATATATACACACACTAAATTTTATTTTCTTTGCTATGGGGAAATTTTTATTTTATATCATAAGAGAGAGATTACACCAATATCAATCCTAGAATAGATAATGCGATTTCCCAAGGGTATGTTCTTGGTCATCTTCCCTCCAATCATTATAATCTCTCCCTCATTCTCTCAATCAAAAAAAATTTGTTAGTGCTTATGGAATGCTGAGTGTTGACCATGAGGTTCACTCATGGCCCTGGGTAGAATGTGGGAAACATAACAGACTATGCCGCTTATGGCTACAGCTGCTATCTCTCAAGAAGGCAAAATCTGTGTATTCAGCCCCATTGTTTCTTTAGTTTTAAGCTTTATTTCCATTGATATTGGCTCAACATTGGCTCTGGAAGGAACCTGATGAACCCATGTTTGGTCCGTGTGTCCATCTTAACGAGCTGCTATGTTCAGGACTTAGGAGAAGGCATGGCAGATCATGCTTGAGTCAGGTTCCCTACCCCTGTGATCACATGAATGAGGAATGACAGTTGGTCATATGAAAACCATGTGCATTGGCAAAGGCACCATCTCTCAAACAGAAAATAGGGTTATTAGACTTAGGGAAGAGAGAGGGAAAACTGCACACAAAATGATAACTGCAGTCTGCCATATTCATAGCCTAATAGAAATTACAAAGGAGTTTTGTGATGTCCTGAATTCCTGACAGATATTAATATTTGGGATTCAGGGAGGAGAAATCAGAATTCTCCAGATGATCAGAGAATCATAAAATCATAAATTACTCTTAAATATGTCCATTATTCTTTATATTCTACTCATTAATGCAGATATAAAAATTGCTTAATAAGTAAGTTATATTTAATAGTAGCTACAAAAATATTACAGTTTATAGATAATATTAAATTCTAGAAAGTGCCAGGAAGGTAGTGTTTAGTTTTTGTAACATTTGTATCTCTTAGCATGGTTAACATCCTACACATATTCATATGCAGAATCATGTAACGAAGGTCATATTTTACTTCCAAAACTTATTTCTTGGAATGTCATTCATAGGTTTTTGTAAAGACTACTACATGCACAAACTTATTGATATTTATTTTATTCACAAAAATGACTCATTGTTAGCAGCAAACCAGGCCTGGAACACACTGTTACAAAGCAAGGGTTACAAGCAACACTGACTGGACTGTGACTGCTTCTCTCCTTTTCAGCTTCCCAGAAAGGGTGAGCTTAACTTCAGCCTTGCCTGTTAGACTTACTGTTTTTGCTTTTCACTTGATATCAGTGAATTCCTTGGACCAGTAAGTTCTCTGTATTGATAGTTAAGCTTATAATAATTTTTTCTACTTTCCAATTTCTGTATTAATTTGTTTCACGATTAGAGATTTGGAAAACATTTATTTTTTCCAAAAATGTCAGAAGGAATTCCCTCATGGAAACATTATATGAGGTTCTGAGATTTTTGTGGACTTTAATAATAACAGAACTTTTTAAGATACAGTTTAGGCCGGGCGCGGTGGCTCATGCCTGTAATCTTAGCATTCTGGGAGGCCAAGGTGGGCGGATTGCTTGAGCTCAGGAGTTCGAAACCAGCCTGAGCAAGAGCGTCTCTACTAAAAATAGAAATAAATTAATCAGACAACTAAAAATATGTAGAAAAAATTAGCCGGGCATGGTGGCGCATGCCTGTAGTCCCAGCTACTCGGGAGGCTGAGGCAGAAGGATCGCTTGAGCCCAGGAGTTTGAGGTTGCTGTGAGCTACGCTGACGCCATGGCACTCTAGCCCAGGCAACACAGTGAGACTCTGTCTCAAAAAAAAAAAAAAAAAAAGATACAGTTTGGAGGCAGCATGTTGAGGACATACAATCAAAAAAGTGTGCCTTCACCCCCAAGTAAAAATGGTGCTAAAAGGCATAGATACATGCACATGTTGGCCATTATGATCTTACAGACTTTGTCACAGTTTAAATGTGCAATAAATGTTTGCTTAACTGAGATTAAGTTAGAATTTATCTGTCAATATTAGCATAGTTTATGACATACATATATACTCTAAAGAACCACAGGGAAATATTAATTTGAATTTATATATAGCAATAAATTGACTTTCATTTCTTACAAGCTAAATAAATAATAGTTAAATTATATATTAAAATTGAATTTATCTCTGCCTTTATTGATGTTTTATGTCACATCAGCAGAGATCTGGCCATATAATTTGGTCTGTATTTGTTTATAGAGAATTAATTATTTTTTCAATTAATGTTACATCTACCCTTAATATCTGCCAACTGAATAGTAAGACTACTTATTTAATGTTTTTCTTATATTTGAAGCCAGATCTATGAATTATCACAACAGAGAGCGCAGTGATGGATAGAAGTTATAAAAGAAAAAATAAATTTCAAAAAGCACAAAGTCAGAAGGGTCAAATCCTTTTTACAGCTTTGTAATATCATGTGAAATTTATCCCATTAATTATTAAAATGATTGTAAAACATGGTGAACTTAAAGGACAATGAATTAATGCATGCAGAGACTGCTAGCTGTCTCCACTATGACATTTTCCTCTGCACGGATCCCCTAATTTTTAATTGACATCAAGGCCAACTGGAATACATTTCTCATCTTACTTTGTGTTGAGAAGTGGCATGTGATCAAAAGGACAAAAACCGAACTATTACATAATAACTCTTCCTGAGAAATTTCCTACTCACCTGCTATGGTGCATTCTTGCATCTTCTACACTGCTGTTTGGAATTAGCCAACATGATGACTAAAGTTTCATGTTGGACCATGAGGATGAGGTTTGTAACAGGGACAATGGAGAAGAAAGTAAAAGCTGCCCGATTCATGGCCAACTTGATTGCCTACATGTGAATATTACTGTCAGAATGAAATAAACTTATAGATTTTAAGCCACTATGTTTATGTTTCCTATTATTCACAGCCAAACACAATGTACACAGATATAGAATATGGTACCAGAAGAGCTATTCTGTAAGAAACTTGAACCACAGAATTGGTTTGTGGAAATGGTAGGGTGGTGAGAGGTAGGAAATTATATATGACTGGCTAGAAAGTAGGCGATCCTTGTCATGTTTTAGTGAATAAGCAATCTGTTTACCTTGAAAGCCAAATCACATGTTAAGTTATAGTGTTAAGGACAATATGAGATTATTTTTGAAATTTGCTTCGTATTAACTATTGAACTTTTTTATTTTTCGTAGGACTTTAGAAAAATCCTACAAATAATAGATTGATTTATGCCTAGGTTAGATGGAATACAAAGAGATAATGAAGACAGAGCTTTGCTAAACAAGGCTTTTTCTGCCTAGAATCTATAATCAGGAGATTTGAAACGTTCAGGGTTGAAATATCTAACTTCACCTTTATGACAAATTATAACCAAAGCTCAAGAGGGAATGTTTACATAGCCACAGCTTTAGTAGATTTTTGTCTCTCTCTGTAAAGATCATAACCAAGCTAAAAAAGATGGCTACCATATCACAAGGAGGATGGGTAGAGCCCAGAGGATAAATGAAGGGTGAGATTTCACACTTTTAAAAAATCTGCCCAAAAAAAGACTTTGACTGTGATTATTTGAATATATAATTGACCTGAAGCAAATAGAAATTTACTACATTTTTCAGGGAATTTTATTGCCAAATAAATCTTAATTTGACCTGTATTAAAAGGTATGAGAAATCCCCATGTCCAAATTGCATCAGCATGAAAAGAGCTACAAATTCTCTACAACTCACAAAAATGGCATGTTCTGCAATGCGTATCTGAGATTTGGTCATGGAAGGCTAATGAACAAGCATACAACTGCACCGCCTGCCTTTGTCCCCAAACGCAAAGCGGGGGGTCACAATGTACAATGGAGAAAGAATATCATCCTAAAGAGAAGAATCAAGGGCTTAGAGTATGGGCTAGCCTGAAAACTTGTTCTACTGACAGAGTAGAGTCCCTATAATGTATAATGCTAAACATTATTTTCTACTGAGATTAAAAACAGATTTCCTTTTTTATGAAATTTTGAGAAGCATTTATTTTTTAAAATGAAAATAATTTTGTTCCTGTGATGGTTTTAGTCATATATATATATACATATATATATATGAATTTTCATGGCTTTTCAGAAACTATTATGTTATAGCACTTGGTTTTCATTTAAGATGCAGGAGCAATATATAGATAGAAATACTTTTCATATGGCATTTTATGCCAGTCACTTAGGTTTTCCATAGATGGTTAGTCTAATTGGGGAAATCTCTCACTTCACTCTTTTTTAAAAATAATTTATTCAGGTGAAATTTAATTAATCATTTTCATGTTAACAATTCAGTGGCATTTAGTACATTTGCAATGTTATGCGAACACGTTCTGTAGTTTCAAGACCATTCCATCAGTCCAAATTAAAACTCTTACCCATTGGGTGGTTTCTCACCATTCCCCCTCTTACTCAACCCCTGGCAACCACCAATCTGCATTCTTTCTCTATAGATTTTAAGATATTTTCTGTAAATGTAATCATATAATAAGTGACCTTTTATATCTAGCTTCTTATAATTAACATAATGTTTTGGCCTAGCAAGTCTCAATACTTCATTTCTTTATCATGGCTGAATACTATCCCATTGTATGTATATATCTTAATTTTATCTATTCATCTATTGATGGGCATTTAGGCTGTTTTCAACTTTGGCTATTGTGAATAATGCTCCTATGAACCTGGGTGTGTATGTACTTATTTAAGTACCTCTTTTCAATTTTAGAAGTGGAGCTTTGAGGCCCTGCGCCGTGGCTCATGCCTGTAATCCTAGCACTCTGGGAGGCCAAGGCGGGAGGATCGTTTGAGCTCAGGAGTTCAAGACCGGCCTGAGCAAGAGCGAGACCCTGTCTCTACTATAAATAGAAAGAAATTGGCTGGACAACTAAAAATATATAGAAAAAATTAGCCAGGCATGGTGGTGCATGCCTGAAGTCCTAGCTACTCAGGAGGCTGAGGCAGGAGGATCGCTGGAGCCCAGGAGTTTGAGGTTGCTGCGAGCTAGGCTGACACCACGGCATTCTAGCCCAGGCAACAAAGCAAGACTCTGTCTCAAAAAAAAAAAAAAAAGAAGTGGAACTTTAAAAATTAAATTTAATTCCCTGGAAATACATGAGAAGTAAAAGAGAAATTAGGTTGACACTGAAATTATCCTTTCAAATTTCATTATCTTTTAGGAACTTATATAGTACAATTTATATCATTAAGACTTAATCTTCTGAAACTCTAGTAGATAGAGGTGAAATTTTTAGATAAAAAATAATGTCAAAGAACATTGGAAGTTCTCAGCTGTTGTAAATCTCTGACTGAGCTTCCAGTAGAATTTGGCAAAGGCAATTATTACCATTCTAAAGAGATTCTTGGAAAATACATGACCTTCTCCAGAACTGAAATCCCTCAACATCAGGTATCTTTTGCTAATCAGGCTGTAATAAGATGTCCTTGACAGAAAAAAACAGCAGAAATAATTTTACAACCATTTTAGGATATGCTCATTATTGTTTTGCATCAATTCTTCATTTCTGCCTCAAGTTCCACCACCAACATGAAGGTCTTATAAAGAGGTAGTTGGTAATGCTACACCATCCTCACCAACCCTGTGAGCTTCTGATTTAGATTATTACCTACAAATAACTGACTTTCGGTTTGGGCATGAACAGCAGACATTATTCTAAACACTTCAAACACATGCATATCTTATTTGTTTGGTGCTTCACTTTATTGCACTTTGCAAGTATTACTTTTTTTTTTTTTTTTTTTACAAATTGATGGTTCGTGGCAATCCTGCACTGAGCAAGTCTATAGGCACAATCTTCGCAATAGCATGTGGCTTACTTTGTGTTTATATGTCACATTTTGGTAACTCTTGCACTATTTCAAACTTCTAAATTTTTATTATATCTGTTATGGTGATGTGATCAGTGTTATTTAATAGTACTACTCTCATTGTTTTGGGGTGTCCATATAAGACAGCAAACATAATCGATAAATACTGTGTCTGTTCTGACTGTTCCACTGACCAGCGGAGCCCCTGTGTCTGTCCCTCTCCTCAAGCCTGCCTGTTCCCTGACACACAACAATATTGAAATGAGGTCAATGAATAACTGTATAACGGCCTCTAAGTGATCAAGTAAAAGGAAGTCTCCCATTTCACACTTTAAATCAAAAGCTACAAATGATTAAGCTTGAAGGCATGTCCAAAGCTGGGACAGGCTGAAAGGTAGGCCTGTTGCACCAAATAGTTGGCCAAGTTGTGAACACAAAGGAAAAATTCTTGAAGGAAATTAAAAGTGATATTCCAGTGAACACACGAATGATAAGAAAGTGAAACAGACTATTGCTGAATTGGAGAAAGTTTTAGAGGTCTGGATAGAAGATCAAACCAGCCACAACATTCTCTTAGGACAAAGCCTAATCCAGCACAAAGGCCTAACTTCCTTCAAGTCTGTGAAGGGTGAGAGAGGTGAGGAAGTAGCAGAAGAAAATTTGGAAGCTAACAGAGTTCAGTTCTCATGAGGTTTATCTCCACAACTTACAAGTGCAAAAGGAAGCAGCAAGTGCTGATATAGAAGCTGCAGCAAGTTATCTAGAAGATCTAGCTAATATCATTGATAAAGGTCACTAAACTAGACACATTTTTAATATAGATGAAACAGCCTTATATTGAAAGATGTCATCTAGGGCTTTCAGAACCAGAGAGGAGAAGTCAATGCCTAGCTTCAAAGAAAAGGATGACTCTGTCAGAAGCTAACGCAGCTGGTGACTTGAAGTTGAAGCTAATACTCATTGACCATTTTGAAAATCCCATGGCCCTTAAAAAATTAGGTTAAATCCGTTTTACCTGTGCTCTATAAATGGGACAAAAAGCCTAGATGAGGGCACATCTATTTGTAGTGTGGTTTACTGAATATTTTAACCCCACTGTTGAGTTCTACTGCTTAGAAAAAAAAGATTCCTTTCAAAATATTACTGCTCATTAACAACGCACCTAGTCATCCAAGAGTTCTGATGGAGATGTACAAGGGATGAATGTTGCTTCCATGCCCCCTATCACAACATTCATTCTGCAGCCCACTGACCAAGGAGAAATTTTTATTTTTAAATCTTATTATTTAAGAAATATGTTTCATAAGGATATAGATGCCATAGATAGTTATTCTTCTGATGGATCTGGGTAAAGTAAGTTGAAAAACTTCTGGAAAGGATTCACCAATCTAGGTGCCATTAAGAACATTTGTGATTTATGGGAGGTGGTCAAAATACCACCATTAACAGGAATTTGGAAGAACCAGATTCCAACCCTCTTGGATAACTTTGGTTCAAGTCTCCAGTGGAAGAAGTAACTACAGATATTGTGGGAATAGAAAGAGAACTGGAATTAGATGTGGACCCTGAAGATGTGACTGAATTGCTGCAATCTCATAATCTTTTAGTGGATGAGGAGTTAATTTCTTGTGGATGAGCAACTCCAT
>NW_012148330.1:205564-207430 GCF_000956105.1 Propithecus coquereli
ATAATGTCAAGAGTAAAGGGAGATGTAATTGGATTTTTAGCCATAGGCAAGATTATGGCCTCTATGTCATTCTAAGTAACTTAGAATTTATACTCTAGGCCAAGGCATATTTCTACAATAATGTTCCTGTAAGCAGGAATCCATGAGATATTAATTGGTGCTGAAAGAATAAAAAAAAGGAGAAAAGATTTCACTGACATAAGAAACATAGAAAAGAACTTCCTTCGAATTCACCATTTCGCTGTATCCCACCATTCACGTGAGTAGATTACCTATCCTAATGTTACAATCTAAAAATTTGTCTTTTAAATGTATTCTAAAATTCAAGGAAAAATGAAACATCTGCCTGGATAGAATGCCCCCTCCCACCTTTATGCAACTAGTAGTAACCCATCCAGAAAAGGAGAAGTTGAAAATGATGAGACCCTAAAGGGTTCTAAGCAGAAAAGTGAGTTGCTCAGCCATCCACTCAAGGGAAATCGCATGGTGGTAACGTGAAGGGGGGATTCACAAAGACAATGTAGAGGCAAACAGTTTTGAAAGTTATTTCATTAATCCTTGTAGATATGACACAATCCTCAATTAGAGCAAGGATACTACAGAGAAAGTAAAGGGCATCTATTTAAGAAAATGTTAGAAAATAAAATCGTCGACTCTGACTGAAAAGACATGCTCATAAGGAAAGGAAAAGAGTCTCACATCACTTCCATTTTTGGCACTGGAGAATGGCCTCGCGATGTCCTGAAATAGCCATTACAGAAAAATGAGTATTATGGGAAAATACAGCCATTTATTTTGAAAACGAAATGATTTTTAAACACTTGTATATATCCTGGTGGAGAGCTAGGTATTTACACTCACTTCCTACCACTCTTTTTCTGCTCCACGCAGACCCAGGCATGAGAATTTTTCCCTTACTTTAATTATTATTACATTATCACTACTCGAAATAGTAATGTGCATGCCACATGAGAATGAAAGTTGGGAGCAAGAGAAGGGCTTTGCATCAAAGCAGTGAAAAATATTTAAAATAATATGTTTGACCTCTCTTTGGTTATCTGCCAGCCAACAGTCCCTTATTGGTTGTTCTTTTAAGGTCAGCTGCATTGCCTGATATGCTTTTCCCATTTCTCTTTGTTCTCCTCATCCCCAAATTCATGTTAACTGATTACATAGAATAGTTTGCTCTCTGTTTGGCCCTATCTCCTTCCAACCATGGTCTCAGGACTTTATATTTTATTCCTAAAATTATTTTATCTAGATATATTTTTAACCACAGATAACTCCCTTCCAATTATTAACAAAAATGCTTTTGTTTTTCATTTTATTCTCTCTCTTAGTTTTAAAGTTTCTGATATGTTTTGTTTAGATATTAGAGTTGGTACTTTTTCCCTTTCTGACTCTGTATGACATCTTAAATATTAAACCTATTTAGTTTTACCAGAGATATTTTCAGGTCAATTCTGACATGTCAGTTTATCATGCAGATAAAATACCTAGTCCCCCACTATCACATGGACCCTGGGTGGCAGCTGTTCCAAAACTTCTAGAACTAATCAGCTGGCATGATTCTATTTGCTACTAGAGCCCACAGATTTAATAGCTATAATTAAGTTTGTTTCCTTAGGAGAATAGAATTACAGATACTTGTTTTGTCCCTTATGATCCAACTGATTATGCTTCATCAAGCTGGGGTTTGTTTGGATGTTTTAGGAGTTTCCTCAGCTGTTTTTTTTTTTTTTTCCTAAATTAGTAATTATATACACTGTTACAACTCCTGGCAACCAATGACTATTAGGACACTTGATTTCTTTGTAGCTATGATCTGCCCATTTATGTTTGCTGGTATTTTAAGTCATTTATTTT
>NW_012148330.1:209135-211332 GCF_000956105.1 Propithecus coquereli
TTTATATACACCGGAGCTCTTTGCTTTCTGAGTTTTACAGACCACAGTCTTGTTTCTTACATTGGTTGCTACTCTCCATTTATCCCCTTGGATTAGTGATTCTGTTATGGATTATATACTGGCTTTGAACCTCATTGCTCCTCTTCTTGTCGGCTGAACTGTGTTTGGAGTCATCTCTTGAATATTCTGCACTGGTCAATTTCAAATCCTCCCTACCCCCAAGCCCACCTCTTCCTATGCGCTCTGCTTATAACTCCCACCTAATGATGAAACTCGAACATAAAGGAGTATTTTGTTAATACTCTTTCATTACTAACAACAATATAATAACCTCTGGATCTTTAAAATCAATTTTACTCCTGATCTAATTTGGTGTTCATGTTAATTTTTTCCTTTGGGTTCATTAGCAATTTTTGATTATTTTACTTTTATATATTATATTTACCTGTTGTTAGATGCTTAAAATACCTTTTAGAGGAAAAGTTAGTACACATTGAGAATAAACACATATATCATTAATTTAATTAATTCTGGTAATCTTTATTTGTCATCTCCTATTTCTAAAGTATAGTACTAGGTGCTTTGAAAAATACTGAGATGAATAAATCATTGGTTAGCATCTAGAAGCATATATACCAGTTATGGTGATAGAAAACCAATATAAATTATAATAGTATGAGGTAGAAAGTACATTAAGACAGGCACATATTTAAGAAACTTTCAAAAAGCAGAGATGACTTCGGATCTGATGAATTAAAAAAGCCATTTTGAGTTAGTTGACATTCAGGCTAGGCTTTTAAAAACAGACAATTACATGCAATTATAATGTCATGAAGAAAAAAATGGGAGGTTTATACAAGACATAGATATTCAAGTTGTGCTAGATTTCAGGATGCACAATGTTCCGAAGAATAGAAGTATAAGTCAACGTCAGATGATGCAAGACCTGTTCTAGGGACACCACGCATTATTATTTGGAAATGGGATAATACAATTTGAACTAATGTATTGACATGGATATTTTTCTTATAGCAGCATGTGAGAGTATACAATAGTTCTAAAGGGGGATAGAAAATAATATCCTTAGATGTGATCTAAGGAGAGAGGAAGTAGCAGATCTTGCAAATGACCATTCTGGCAGCAATAAAGTTGTGCTGGGACAAATGTGGACAGAAGCCGATAATGACTGCCTACATCTGTGAGAAAATAAGAACTGAAGATAAACTATTTAGTAGGGAGTAAACTATGACAAACAAAAGGAAAATACTTTTTTTCCCCTTGTTACTATTTTGGGTTACCCTCTTATACGCTCCCATAATAGCAGCTGTTTTTCTCAGTATAAAATTTATTTTCCTTTATTACAAGTATCTGTTTGCTTCTTGTGGCAAGGCGTGTATGTGTGTGTATGTGAATCCTAAACATGTACAGATCCCAATCCCTGACAGCTGCACATTATTTTATATGGTGCTGTGATTTGAATCGTTGCCCCCTCATGAACTCACATTAAAATTTAATTGCCTTTGTAACAGTATTAAGAGGTGGAATCTTTAAGAGGGGATTAGGCCACGATGGATCTGCCTTCATGGGTGGGATCAATTTCACTGGGAAAGGATGAATTCAGCACCCTCTTACTCTCTTATCCTCTCACCTTCCACCAGGTGATGATGCAACAAGAAAATCCCTTTTGAATACCAGCACCTTGAATTCCCCAGCCTTGAGGACTATGAGCCAGTAATTTTTTGTTCACTATAAATTACCCGGTCTGTGGTGTACTGTTATAGTAGCTCAAAGGAGACTAAGACAGATGGAAGAAGAAACTTTGCTGATGTGATCAAAGTAAGGTTCTTGCAAAGGAGAGGTGATCCAAGATTATCCAAGTGGCCCTGATATAATCACAATAACGCTTATAAGAGGGACAGAAGGGGACTTAGAGTCAGCAGAGATGGTGATATGAAGCAGAGATTAGAATAATGCATTTTGAAGATGGGAGAAGAAGCCACAAGCCAAGGAACACAGGTAGCCACTACAAGCTAAAAAGAGCAAGGAAATGGATTCTCTTCTCAAAGACTCCAGAAGGAACCAGTCCTTCTAAAATCTTTAACCCAGTAAAGCTGATTTTGGACTTTTGACATCCTGAATATAAGAGAATATATTTGTGTTATTTTAAGCCATTAAGTTTGTGGAAATTTTTTTACAT
>NW_012148330.1:211382-214284 GCF_000956105.1 Propithecus coquereli
TCTTGTTCTCTTGCCCGGCCTAGACTATAGTGGCATCATCATAGCTCACTGCAACTTCATACTCCTGGGCTCAAGCGATCCTCCTTCCTCAGCCTCCAAAGAGATTGAGACTACAGGAGCGTGCCATGCACCTGGCTATTTGTTTTTTAAATTTTTTGTAGTGAGGGGGGTCTCGCTTTGTTAGTCAGGCTGGTTTGGAACTCCTCCCACCTCGGCCTGCCTAAGTGCTAGGATTACAGGCGTGAACCACCACACCTAACTGTTTCACTTTTTCATTGTCTACTAAGTATGAAGATGAAGAAATGTCTTGAGACAATTTAGTTTTTTTTCCCTTTTATAATAGTTTCTATGTACCTAAGATGCTTGTTCTGAGGATCAAGAGATATAGTACTTCTGAGAACACTTTGAAAATCTTAAAGCATACATACTATGATGTATACACATATGTGTGAATTTGTGTGTGTGTGTATGTATGTGTATGTATGCAAAAGCTAAAGCCTGTGGAAGACAAAAGAAAGTGTTTGTAGGTTTAAGTTACTACATTGGACTCACTCATACTAAAAGCAACCAAAAGTGAGATTCCTATCAGAGTAATTCCACAAGGGAAAAAAACCGTTCTTTTTGACTGAAAATTATAAATTATCAACTCCACTTAAAAGATTTTCCTAATCTGGAAGAAAATTGTTCTTTTGTTCACATAGTCCCCTTTGTATGCTTTTTAAAAATTTTATAACTGGCTTTCACCTTATTTATCTACCTTATAAATTCGTACGTACAATAAGGAATGGATAGGACTTTATTTAGCAGTATGTGAATTTCTAGGCACACATATAATTGCCACTAAATAAATGTTTATTGAGAAATGTGTGTCCTGATCATAGATTTAAAAAGATATTGAAGATCCAGTCAAGTTTATGTTGTCATTTTGGTGACTGAATAAAATTTGATGATGGAATTAAACTATTTGATATTAAGGTATGTTGAAAACAAGCTTGTCAACCAAATTCACAACTATGTATCACTTGTGTTGAATGTCTTAAACAATATATTATATATCTTATATAAACATTCAAGTCAACATAAGTGTTTATTTGTTTTTTTCACTATGGGCTAGTTGTAAAATTTCAGCTTATATCAAAAAGTCCAACTTATACCTTGAAAGTAATATGACATCTCTTTATTTTTCCTGGTTAATTATATTTGTGTTTTCACATTTTAAAATAAACTACTTTGGGACTCAGATTTGTACTAGACATACTAAACTTCATTTCGCGGAGAACTTTCTGAGAAGTCAACTCCATTCTATTCATTCCTGTGGTGGTTGATATTGGGGAAGAAAAGAGAAAACCATGACGTGTTTTCTTCCTCCAAGTCTGCTGTATTCATCTTACCTACCATAGCAAGCAAGTGCATCTGCGAAGTGAAACAAAAAAACCAGGGGCATCAAAAATTTATCTCGCATCCCATCTTCATTTTATATACACCGGAGCTCTTTGCTTTCTGAGTTTTACAGACCACAGTCTTGTTTCTTACATTGGTTGCTACTCTCCATTTATCCCCTTGGATTAGTGATTCTGTTATGGATTATATACTGGCTTTGAACCTCATTGCTCCTCTTCTTGTCGGCTGAACTGTGTTTGGAGTCATCTCTTGAATATTCTGCACTGGTCAATTTCAAATCCTCCCTACCCCCAAGCCCACCTCTTCCTATGCGCTCTGCTTATAACTCCCACCTAATGATGAAACTCGAACATAAAGGAGTATTTTGTTAATACTCTTTCATTACTAACAACAATATAATAACCTCTGGATCTTTAAAATCAATTTTACTCCTGATCTAATTTGGTGTTCATGTTAATTTTTTCCTTTGGGTTCATTAGCAATTTTTGATTATTTTACTTTTATATATTATATTTACCTGTTGTTAGATGCTTAAAATACCTTTTAGAGGAAAAGTTAGTACACATTGAGAATAAACACATATATCATTAATTTAATTAATTCTGGTAATCTTTATTTGTCATCTCCTATTTCTAAAGTATAGTACTAGGTGCTTTGAAAAATACTGAGATGAATAAATCATTGGTTAGCATCTAGAAGCATATATACCAGTTATGGTGATAGAAAACCAATATAAATTATAATAGTATGAGGTAGAAAGTACATTAAGACAGGCACATATTTAAGAAACTTTCAAAAAGCAGAGATGACTTCGGATCTGATGAATTAAAAAAGCCATTTTGAGTTAGTTGACATTCAGGCTAGGCTTTTAAAAACAGACAATTACATGCAATTATAATGTCATGAAGAAAAAAATGGGAGGTTTATACAAGACAGAGATATTCAAGTTGTGCTAGATTTCAGGATGAACAATGTTCCGAAGAATAGAAGTATAAGTCACCGTCAGATGTTGCAAGACCTGTTCTAGGGACACCATGCATTATTATTTGGAAATGGGATAATACAATTTGAACTAATGTATTGACATGGATATTTTTCTTATAGCAGCATGTGAGAGTATACAATAGTTCTAAAGGGGGATAGAAAATAATATCCTTAGATGTGATCTAAGGAGAGAGGAAGTAGCAGATCTTGCAAATGACCATTCTGGCAGCAATAAAGTTGTGCTGGGACAAATGTGGACAGAAGCCGATAATGAGTGGCTACACCTGTGAAAGATGTGCAACAGCACCACGACAACTTATCTGGAAAATAAGAACTGAAGATAAACTATTTAGTAGGGAGTAAACTATAACAAACAAAAGGAAAATACTTTTTTTCCCCTTGTTACTATTTTGGGTTACCCTCTTATACGCTCCCATAATAGCAGCTGTTTTTCTCAGTATAAAATTTATTTTCCTTTATTACAAGTATCTGTTTGCTTCTTGTGGCAAGGTGTGTA
>NW_012148330.1:217509-219855 GCF_000956105.1 Propithecus coquereli
TGCCATATATGAGAATTCTGCCAGAGAATAAATATCTAATATGTCAGCTTGTTTACATTTGCCATTTAGGAATTTACGTGTATGCTATAATAAAGAGAAATTGATTATATTAATTAAAACATAAAAAGTCAGTTTTTACTATGCATCAGTTTTTACTCCCCAAATTTAAAACTGTCTTCTCCATACATCTAAATTTTCTGTCTTCGTATGTCCTGCTGAGACCTCATTTCTGAGTCTAAATTTGGATTTCCCATATCCATATTGATAATCTACATGTCAAAAGGAGGATGGATAATTGTATTCGTAGATTTTGGTTTTTTCCTTCCATTTCCTACATTATTAAATGACATAAAACCCAAGGAATTATAATAGACTCTTCTATGGCTCCTTTTGCACCATATCCAATGAGTCACTACATTTTCATGAAATTATTTCTCAAGGTCACCTGTTTCTCTCCATCTGATGATCATAGTCTAAGGTCACAGCCATATTGTTTCCCACTTGCATCACCGACCCAGCATTGAAAGGTTCTCCACCTCCAGGCAGATCCTGATCGAGCAACACCTTCCAATCTACTGCCAGTGATTTTTGAACCCATAGTTATAATCCTCTCACACCCCTGCTTAATATCCTTCAAGGACTTTGAACCATCTTCAAAATAAAATTTGTACAGCAGGAAGATATTCATCGAAAACATTTTTATTTCAGGTAATTCCTAGTTCCTACCTTATTTGAGCCTCCTCTAATCAATATCTTTAGTAAAAGGTATTTCATGTTTCCTGGGGGAGGGCAGAATTTGGCTGATAATGGGGAGGTCATTGCTTTGCTATGGGTATCAAAATAGTGTTGGAGTTGAGTACTAAAAGTATAGGTGAGAAAACAGGTTACGACAAATGATGTTCCACATGTTTTAGGCTTCTTTGGAAAAGAGAGGAAGATTTCTCAGAATTTCCAAAGTAGAATTTCTATATGTTAAGATCCAAATCCGATTGTCTCAGATCATGGACAGTGTTGTTGTTTTTTGTTCTTTGTTTTGTTTCATTTGCTGTTTTTGTCTACAAAGCAGCTAGAAAAGTGTGGGATTTCAGAAAGTGTTGTGCTGAAAAAATAAAAGTGAATGGATATCTATTTTTTTTTATCAAAAGATGATGGAAGGAGAGAAATAGAAAAGGCAAAAGTTTAGATATGAATTCTGTCTTTATTCCTGGTTCTAGCAAAGAGTTAGCTCGAAAGGGCAATTTATTACACAACTAGGAGGCTGATGTCTCTCTTCTATCCCTGCAATGCTGAAAGTCTATAACCTTTTCAGAGAATTCTAGTTTCTCTGATAATTAGTTTAATACAATGCCTGAGTGCAGGAATATCAATTCTGAGGAAAGTACTCATACAGATGGACCTGAGAGATATATGTCATTCTCCACTGACAATACACAACATATAGATGATCACAATTTTCCCTGTGCCCCAGAGGCAAAAATGGATGGTGGATGCCGGATGGAAGAACAATGGTGTGAGAGGAATCCGTCACTAGGCGGGATCCGATGAGTAGACATATGGACAAAGAAGGCCCAACTCTGGGCTGCGGAAGTGCAGTTGCTCTCATGGCAGCCACAGTGAGTCACCATAGGAGAACCCATAGGTATTGGTCACCCTCTTACATAAACCCCTGGGACTACTCTGGATCCAGCAGTATAAGCCAGGGTAACTCTTCCATCTCATGACCTTTACATTGATCACATCTGCAAATTCCCTGTAGGTAAACATATTGACAGGTTCTGGGATGAGGTAGTGGTTATTTTAGTCAGTGGTTGGGGGGTGGGTGGGGAAGAGAGGTGTGGTGATCATGCAACATACAAATTCTGTTTGCAGGAATTTCCATCTGGATCTTTTTAGAATAATAATTATTATTTTTTTGAAGCGTGGATGATGGAAGAAAAATGAGAAGGCAGACAGGGAAAGAGCAAAGAAGGGAGAATGAGAAGGAAGGAAGGGAGGCTGGAAGGAAGAAAGGAAGTCAATCTTAGATTATTATACTCAAAAAAAGATAATGTTTCTTAATGAATTACTAAAAATAATACTGCAGGGTAACTAATGCTACACCTATTTTGAAAGTGAGATTTCAAATGACCTCTGCAACATATATCCATTTACATGTACTAGGGTATTTACATTAGTAACTTTTGATATCGGCAAAAAAAGTCCAGATCCACTTTCTAAGTAATTTGAAATGGCTTTAAAATTATTCAAAAGTAGTCATATGTTAGCTTTAACAACATGTCTAAAACATACTTTTCTGGCACAAAAACTGTGCTGTTACCAGATGGATCTCAGAAAATGAGAGATGTA
>NW_012148330.1:219905-221346 GCF_000956105.1 Propithecus coquereli
TTTTCTTAATTTTTAAATCACAATATTTGTAGATTCTGGAAAAGTGCTTGGTGCATGCTATGTATTCACTACTCAGTGTATGTTTCATTAAATGTTCAAATTTATTAAGAATAAAGAGACATGGTTAAGAATCCACAACATTGGTTGGATTCAACAACGAGCTTCTTTCAGATATAACCCAGATAAAAGTTATTAGACCTAGCATAACCTGAATTGTAAATATTTTAAGAAACTTGGTAACAGTATTCACAGAACAAACTAAATATTTTTGTTTTTATAGAAAAATAAGAATTTAACCAATTGCCATTTTATAAATATATGAGGTTGATAGATGCATTGAAAGTCCTATAGTTCCTAAAACTGGTACGATTGCAGCAGATTATACAAGTTATAGAGTGATTACAATCTCTGCTTAACAGAGAGTGTAATAAACTTGTGAAACTCATTATTCCAGATATGGTCAATCTGCAAATGTCAAAGATATCCACACACAATTTGGATGATTAATTCATAATAATATGGCAAATTAGACAGGGACAATTAGCCCCTAAACAATGAGGTTGTTCCAGGGAGGTTAATAAATAGTATAGACAAGACTCCCTGATATCACCTTCAGAAGAAGGAGATGAAGATGGATTGGTCACTGTCCATTTCTTATGCTCCTTTTCAACATTCAAATGAGCCCTCAGACGTGGAGCAGAATAGAATCCATACACAGCAATGCTGTTGTGTATGCATAATGTGATTTATAAAACTTTCTTCAAATAACAGTGACAGGACCCAGCATAAGGATAATTACAAGCAGGATCATCTAAAGAATTTACAAAGACAGCAAGCCTACAACTGAGAATGAATAGGTCCATCAATAACACAAATAGCACCATGTGAGAGAACGATGTACAAATTACAAGGCAGAATGAACTTATTTAACAGCACCTGGGAACTTATCCAGGAATATTTTATGTTTTCTCTGAAAGAACATTTAATGTGCATAGAAAATAGGGCAATTTTCATGACAAAGTCCTAAATAGAGAGAACATTCAAATGTCATCAAATTATGCTTTGCCTAAAGCTAAAACATAAAATACCCTTCCAATTTTTTGACTGACAAAGTTTATGTGATCTGTTTCTTGTTCTTTGATCGATTCTTATAATAAAGGTGCCTATTTTAATGTATTATCAGAAAACGTGGTGATTTTAATATAGCAGGAGGAATATTGTATTTATTCAATTATAATATGCAATTTCTAAACTTGCTTAATATTAAAGTGAATACCACAAACATTAAAAGCTAAAAAATTATTTTTCATTCCATGTTTGATTACCAATATGTGAATCAAATTAAAAAAGTATTTTGTGTTAAATTAAGAAACAGGCATTTCTCTTTTTTTTTTATCACATTTAAAGTATATTTGCTTTTATATACATAAATCTTGATGAT
>NW_012148330.1:224705-226617 GCF_000956105.1 Propithecus coquereli
TCCTCAGCTCTTTCCAAAGCATTGTCAATATTTTCTTATTTTTTCATAAAATTGTTAAAGATACAATTAATAACATCAATGCCACCCTTTCAAGTCGTACTCTGCCCTTCATTGGCTTCCAATTTACTCAAATTTAATATAAGTCCTTTTCATCACAGGATACAAGCCTCAAAATAATCTGCCTCTCCACTCCCAATAACCTGATCTAGCCTCTTACCAACTCTCTCCTTTTTCAGTTTGTGTCAGCCATTCTGGACAACTTGCTTTCCAAACAGTCTCATTCTAATCTCAGAGCTTTTGCACCCTCTTCCTGGACCATCCTTCCTCTGCCTCTAAGTATGAGCAAAACTCGTTCTCTTTCCTCCTTCCAATGTCACCATCCTTGACTACATGTTTGAATATTTCAAGCCCCCTCTTCAATTTTTTCCCTTCTTATATATTGCATAAGTAACTTGTTTTATGTATTTATCGTAAATAAGCTTCCTCTGGAATGTAAATGCCATAAGAACAGGGATTGTTTTTATCTGTATTTGTGTTTGTCTATATTTCTAGCGTGTACCCAAAGCCTAGAATAGTGCTTACCACATAGACAGTCAATAAGTATTTGTTGAATAAATTTCTGCTGCTTTAAAATGAGGGGAGCTATGATTTGAATGTATGTGTCTCTCCAAGATTTATATGTTGGAACCTAATACCCAATTTGGTAGTATTAAGAGGTGAGGCTTTTTGAGAAATGATTATGTCACAAGGGCTCTGCCTTCATGGATGGATTGGTGCTCTTATAAAAGAGGTTGAAGGGGGTGACCTAGAGCCTTTTGCCCTTCCATCTCTTCTGCCATGTGAGGACACAGCGACAAGGTGTCATCTTAAAAGCAGAGAGTAGCCCTCACCAGACACTGAGTCTGCTGGCACCTTGATCTTGAATTCCTCAGCCTCTAGGTCTGTAAAGGAACAAATTTCTGTTTTTTATTAATTACCCTGTCTCAGGTATTTCGTTATAGCAGCACAAACAAACTAAGACAGAGAGGTTTGAAATATCTCTTGTCTTATCACAATGACATTCCAACTGGTTTTCCTACTTTCACTTTTATTCCTTTCCAATAATCCTCAGTATAAATGCATGTTTATATAAACATTTGATCACAAACCTTTACAAACGGTGAGGTGGACAATGAGAAGATCCTCAGGATGCGCAGGGCTCATGAGAAACAGGACACCCTTGGAAAATGGTTATTTAAAAAATTATACTGTCACAAAGTGCATTCCATAGATGGTGCTGTCCTAATTAAAGTTCAATCCACGCACAAGCTAGACCAATATAAAGACAGAGAAAGTACTTCATAAATTCTCCTTTCAAATTTATTTTGCTTGCACATCTACAAACCTACAAAGGAAACTGATAAGAAGGCAGGAAATTTTAGCTGCTAAACCATCCCCGTCACTGAAAAAGCCATTAAAACAAGTATCTAGAAAGTAAATCAGTTGTATTATCTCTTTAGATTAAAGTTTGATTATTATATGTCATATGAATATTATTTATAACAATTATCTCCCAACAGGGTAGTGCCAAGTCATTAACCTAACAAATTTTTAAAGAATCAATAGCAGAGAACAAACACATCAGAATAGCTAAATGGAAAGACTGCTTTTCTTTTTTTTTTTAATTAGAAACCTCTAGGTGGTTAGCATTACGATTGAGAGTACCCTGAGGTAATAGAAATGTTTTTGGTTTAACACAAGTGTTTTCAGCAGTGGGGAATTTTCAAAATATTAAAGAGTTATAAACAGTGACTTTAAAAAGGATTTATTAATAGTAATGTTGAAGAAAAGATTGCTTAAAATATTGAATGATGATGATAATAAATTCAATATCATTTTAGAACCAAAATGCTTTTCCATGGGGATGGCCAGA
>NW_012148330.1:227227-231398 GCF_000956105.1 Propithecus coquereli
ACCTGTCATGGATTCCCAGTATAAATCCACTGTGGATATGTATGGGATTCTGATGTTGCATGTTATCTGTGTTCTTACATGAAAAATAAAAAGCATATGGAATCAAGAAAATATCATTAACTTGACTTCTGAGTAAACTGGATCCATATCCCAACTCAGCCATTATGAACTCACTGGCCTTAGGAAATTCCCTTGACTTTTTTGAACTTCAGTTTCCTCATTTATTATATGGGGAACAAAAGGTTGTTGTGAAGAGTAAATTTGATACGTGTAAATATCCCATACACAATAGGTTTCCAATAGTTGTTAAATTTATTTTGAACACAGTTAAGCATATCTATGACTTACATATAACATTATTTAATTTAACAATGTATTTTGACATACTCACATATAATTCATGATTCATAGAAACATGATTTCAAATATATGACTTGAAATTTTCTTTGGTTAAATACATATTTGGTTCCCAATTTCTGCCCTACATTCTTCAATTAGAAAACATGTTATTTAAACAATTCTCTGTGTAACAAGATACATTTATTAAGTACCTACTATGAGCCAGAAACTAAATTACACATGAGATACAATCAGTAATATTCTTAGTTTTATAATTTATTATAGTTAATGGATACCTAAAATCTAAATAGGTAAATGTTCATAGGAATTAGCAGAGTGCCAAAGGTAAATAAGTAGAACAAATGTACACAACTTGAACTTTTAAAGTGAAAAAAAAAAAATGTGTCTGTCTAATTCTCTATGAAAATAATGCATGTATTTCTCTATAAAAATGATTGAAGTATTGCTTAATAACTTTGAAAGCATGCTAATCATGCTGGTTAACATATTAGACAGGACTTCATATCTTCACCCCAAAACACTCCCCCATAGTGTACTAACTAAATGCAATATACTCCCTCCACTGAAAACCTCAAGCAGGAAAAAATGTGATAAAAATGTGTCTGGGAAGGATTTTAAGGATGTAAACGTAATTTAAAGAGTGTTCAAGACTGCACTTAGGACAAAACCCTAAACCAGGTGATAGAACAAATTGCAGCTTAAACAAAATAAGACTTCAGGTTTTTGCATTGCTTGTTGATGTCTTTCCCTTTACCTATAATCTTTTATTGCTTAGAAATGATACCAACATAAACTCTGAGAAGGTGGATGAAATGATCACAGAATATGTGATATTGTGATTTATAATAACTGGTTTTATTCTCATTTTCTGACACACAGCTCCCAATGCTAATGAGATGACTGCTGGCTGGCAGCTCCTGGATACCCTTAGGATGGGACTGGTTGCCATGGGAAACAACTGTGTGATTAAAGGGCTGGAAACTTCAGCCTTCTCCCCATCACCTCTGGGGAATCGAGAGACACTAAAGGTTGAGTCAGTTGTCAATGGCCAATGATTTAATCAATCATGCCTATCTAATGAAGCCTCCATAAGAACTTAGGACAGGGTTTGGAGAGCTTCCAGATTGTTGAACACGTGGAGGTACCTGGAGGGTGGTGTGCCTGGAGAGGACATGGGAACTCCATGCCCTTTCCACATACCTTGCCCTACGTATCTCTTTATCTGGCTGTTCTTCTGTATTCTTTGCAATATCCTTTATAATAAACCAGGACATGTGTTTCCCTGAGTTCTGTGAGCTGCCCTAGAAGATTACTGAAACTAAGAAATGGGTATCAGACAACTCTGATTTGCAATCAAGGTAGAGGTTGTGGGTAACTTGAAAGCCTACTAATTGCAATTGGTGTCTGAAGGTGGGCAGTCTTGTGGGACTGAGCCCTTAACCTGTGGGGTCTGTATAACTCTGGTTACTATCAAAATTAAATTGAATTGTAGGACACCCAGCCGATGTAGGAGAGTTGACATGTGAGAAAACCCTACACATCTGATGTCAGAAGTGAAGTATTGAGAATGAGAGTATAGTGTAGAGAGTATAGAGAGTATAAGGAACTTATTTTACGTATAGACGGATAACTCTCACTCTATACCTCTTCACACTTCACTTCTAACCAAGAGTGTATTCAAGTTTTGTTCCCATACTACCTGCTATTTCTTTAAGTTGTCTCCTCAATTCGAAAGTGGGTGAATTTCTGTTTAGCTAATATAAAGGGACTGCCTAAAGACGGCTTGACTTTCTTGTTATCCAAAAGTCTTAGAGTTTAGGAACTTGTGTTGGATACGGGTCCTGGGAAATCTACAAGAGACTCTTTGGCCTCATTACTTTAGACTTGAATGATAAAAACATGACCAAACAACAGAACAGAGATAATTGCTTTTAAGGTTTTCATGACACTGTATTTAAATCGGAACTGTAAAAACCCCAAGGAGAAACACTCACTTCCCATCCTTTTCAAATTTTTACTTAGAGCAATGATTCCTAGCCATACCCCATAAATGCCCCTCATTCGAAACCTGGCACAGAAGGCAGCACAATCTGAATAGTAGGACATAGGCGGACGCGCTGATTAGAAAGCTCTGGTGTCACCTGAGGGCTCTATATGAACCCAAAAATCTCTACTAAGTTCTGGCTAGAAATCTGACACCTAAGACCTGGAAATTAGGTAAGGATGATGTTGGCAGTTAGAAAGTAGTGTCATTCATTTGTAAGGCAGAGGTTGAAGCTAGGTTTTAATGCCAAACTTCCCAAGTTGGATGTGGATAAAAGTTTCTGTGCCTCCTCAACTTGGGTCAGAACTGTAGCTAGCTCTGGCTACAACAGTCTATCATCTTATGGGCACCGCGTCTACTTTCCAATAAAGAATTATATATATTTTACTCTAAGCATTTGGACCTTTGATCAAGTCATGCAAGAATTTGTATACTGCTGTAAGTACAAATGAAACTACTAAATTCTGCTGATTCATGAGCTTCTGGAGTCTGGAGTTCCCAAATTTTCCTCCAGAAAAATGCCTTCCCAGGACTATTCTGTGCTTATGTTCAACTTCGGATTCTGCATCTGTATCCTTTTCAACCAACCCTCATTTTCCCATGCCTCTGTAGTTTCCTTAATGTGGACAAACCATTTGAATCTACCCTAGGAATACTCCTGGCCTCCTTACTGTTTATTCAGCACGACAGGCAGGTAATATCCTGCCTCAGGGCCTTTGTACTTGCCATCCTTCCCAAGAGTATATTTTCCTAGTGACCTGCATAGTAACTGACCCTGCCCTTTGGCAGGGTTTTCTCCAGATGCCACAGCAGCACTGTAAGATCTCAAGTGCCTTATACATAGTTGCTGTAGTTATTATATAATATTTCCTTGGAGTGTTGGTTAGATTCCTCAGGGGAGGAAACCCTGGGAGAATATCATCTCACCTGGTGTGAGCTGCCTGTTTTCAGAGTCTCAGGATAATTCCTTGGGTGGGGCAGGTAAAGAGATTAATCACATAACAAAGATGTCAGAGGAAAAAATGGAAATATATGAGAAGGGAATTGCAGATGGTTGGGTCCTATGAAAACAAAGACCATGAGTTTAGTAAGGAGTTTTCATTCCTTAAGTGTTATCTTAAAGAATGCCTAGAAAAATAAAATCTATGATGAGATTGAATTCCAAGGAGACAAAAGTAAGATTCCAGGTGGAGACAGATGTTTGATGAGCTTAGAATTTTGTGGCATAATGGCCAGGTTCCAGGATTTCTAACAAATCTTAAATGCAACCTTGGTAACCATTTGTTCTGCTGTCTTTTCCTGCTGGACCATGTAGTTTGAGAAATAGGATTTCTCCCTGCCAACCCTTCCCCAACTCCAGTCATTCCAAGATAGATCAAATGGGAATCTATGAGATCATTAGATTGTGTGTGGCCTCCATCTTTACAGCATACAGTGGTTATTAATACTCTTGGTGAGTAAGAATCACCTGAAGAACTTCTAAAATAGTCTGGGCACAATGGCTCATTCCGGTAATCTTAGAACTCTGGGAGGCCAAGGTGGGAGAATCACTTGAGTTCAGGAATTTGAGACCAGCCTGAGCAAGAGTGACACTCGGCTTCTACTAAAAATAAAAAGAAATCAGCCAGACGACTAAAAATAGAGAAAATTAGCTGGGCCTGGTGGTGTACGCCTGCAGTCCCAGCTACTCAGGAGGCTGAGGCAGGAGGATCGCTTGAGCCCAGGAGTTTGAGGTTGCAGTGAGCTACGATGACTACACTGCACTCT
>NW_012148330.1:232073-233730 GCF_000956105.1 Propithecus coquereli
ACATTTGTACATTTGACCAGGAAATTAACTTTAAGTGTGCAAAGGCCATTTTTTCCCTAATACTTTGAAATTTTTCTTAGAGGTCCTCATAGGTTTTTTTTTTTTTTTTCATAGATAACCATAAGATGGAATAGAAAGATATTGTCCTAGGGGTTAGAGGACCTGGCTCTGCTAGTAAATCATATCACTGGGCTTTAATTTCCTCATCTGTAAAGTGTAGACACTTGAAAATGAGATGGTTTTTGCAGTTTTGTATGAATAGTATCCCATGTCTACCACGAGACTTCAACAAGTGATGAAAGGAACTTCATTTTTAACAAAAATGCATCTTTAAATTAAATTAGCAGATATGTTGACATTTAGATGTCATTTTAAACATAAAATATCTTGCACGCTTGTAGCTCTGACTCAGGCAGTGCAAAGGCAATATATG
This sequence comes from Propithecus coquereli, assembly GCF_000956105.1. NCBI lineage: Eukaryota > Metazoa > Chordata > Mammalia > Primates > Indriidae > Propithecus > Propithecus coquereli. The sequence continues at coordinate 232,507 of NW_012148330.1, forward strand.
TAACCATGTTTGTACCCTGTAATATTCTGAAAAAAATATATATCGTAAGCCAAACTCATTACCTTTCTGCTGAAACTAGCTCCTGATTATGATCTCCTTATTTCTGTGAAGGACTTTTTTCTCTTGAACATTCTCATTATAAACTGTGGAATCCACTCTGACTCCAGTTAGCATTTTCTATAGTTGCCTAGGCCTGTGGATTCTTATTTACTAGCATTCATAAACTATTCTTAGTTTTTATTTCCTTTTCCCAACCACTATAAGCAGTCTTAATGGCTAGTATATGCTGTCACAAATTAAAATTTCTAATTAATATAAAATATACTTCAGTTTTTAAACAATCTTGATGAGATATTAAGCCCTTTAGTGTAGAATTTAAATATTTTCATAAGCTCAACTAAGTTGCTTCATGAAACACATATAATAAATAATAATTAACTATGTACCAGGCACTATTTCAATCACTCTAATTTTATAATTGGATTTAATTTGTCATAATAATTTCACAAGGTAAGCACTGTCATCACCATTGTGCAAAAACTGAGGTTAAAAGATTTGCTGAATCTACTTAATGTTACCATCGGAGTGAAGGTTCCAACCCAGGCTAGCTAAGTCAAGAATACACTATTAACTGCATTCAGATGTCACCTTCCTTGGCTTTTTCTGCCTCTGAATTCTTGTTCTTGCTAACATCCCTCTCAGTCTCTTCAGACTGATATAACAAAATACCACAAATTGAGTGGCACACTTCTGGAGGTTGAGAAGTCCAAGGTCAAGGTTGAAGGCTCCATTTCCAAATACCATCACACCGGGGTTCAGGTTCTAACATGAATTTTGGGGGGAACACAAACATTCAGTCTATAGCAATGTCCTACATTTAACATGCACTCTGCTCATTAATCCCCTATTCAGGCATTTCTAAACTTAAAGACCAAGTTCAGGAATCTTCCTAAAGTCTGTCCTTGCCACTTTTGCCCACAGTGTTCTCTCTTTCTTTACTTGTTATCGCCACTTATATCACTTTGTTAGTTACTCTGTTATTTTTTCATTGAAATGCAATTATATTTCTTGTGTTTCTTACTGTCATGTAAGAATAGAATGTGTGTCATATCACCAAGGTGCCACGCACAGAGCATTAGACATAAGGGTTATTTGATAAAAATGTTATATATACATGCATTCACATGTATTAACAGAGGTTATAAAGTCTTTACAACATATGCT
>NW_012148330.1:237782-240145 GCF_000956105.1 Propithecus coquereli
TTCCCCCTTAAATAATTTTTAGAGCTTTCATTTTTCTTTTCCTTTGATCCCAGTGGAATTTCTTTCATTAAAAATACAGGACTGCCATTGTTAGTGAGTTACACTTCTAATTTTTCATCTCTGTGCCCAACAGTCTGAGACTATTCAATTGTGATAACACCATTTGCACCAGAAGAAATACATTTGGGCCTAATTAACTCTATTCATTAAAAATGACCTTGCTGCAGTGAAACGGGCATTAACATAGCCTCAGCTTTCCCAGAGATACATTTAGAAACAGCAGAAAAGGGCTCTTTTGCACACTTCTGAGTCCTGCAGTCATATGACTCAGACAACATTAAATTTGATGGTGTTATTAAAATTATCATCTTTAATAAAATGATCCATTTGTCCAATGGTGGAAATTACTGCTTTTTCAACAATGAACACTTTAATACTAGTAGATATCTTCCCTATCCTATGATATCAAAATCCATGCTACCCATTAGGACAAACATGTGTATTTAATAGAGTATGCAAAACTCACAAGCTTCCATAATAAGATATACTGAATTATACTACATTAAATTACAATACATTATCTTTTGGAAAGAGAAAGAAAATTTGAAAATAAAACAGTTAATTGTGTTTATTTATATTTAATCTTCTTTCTTCTTTATAGCTCAAATACGTGAATTATTTTCAGTTTTATGCTTTACTTATAACTCTATCAAGGGAAGCATGAAGTACAGTAGGAATTAGTAAATGATTCGAACTCCTTTAATTCATCATCAGTTACAGCTCTGTTAAATCTAGAAAGAGGTTAGTTTACAAAAATATTTGATTCATTCTCACTGATGAAGATTCCTTTTCAATATTTATGTGGATTCATTTTCTACACAGAAACCTATAAATTAATTTCATTCAAATCACATAATTTTGACTGTTACTTGATGTTTGTAAAAGACTCTCTTCACCGTTTTCTTCACTTCTCTGCTATTCTTATTTCCATTCTTTTCACCATGTATAAAAAAAATGTAACATATGTTTATGAACTCTCTGTTATTATGTGGGGAAACAATATCATAAGTAATAAGAATCAAATCCTGGTTTGTATTCAGTGGAACAGGGAACACATGACATCATTTGAAAGTCTGATATATTTAGATGTAAAACAATTATAATTTTAACTTATTATTTCTGAGATACTAATGAACTACAAATTAAAGAAATCTATGTAAAACATAAAATAGGAAACATACGTTTATCAGTAATATGAGTTTAAACTTGAACTTTAATCTGATATTTACTAATATGGATGAATGGAGTCATACATAAGATGCTAATCAAGAGGAGGCTTTTCCCTCTCTTTCAGAAGAAATAATGTTCTGGAGAACTATGTCTTATTGGCAATTATACCAGCTTCCTTGGTCACCTTGGGCAAATAATCTTACTTTTCTGGGCTTCGGTTTACCCCTTTATAAATTAAAGGAATTAGACTCCTATCAAGGTTGTCAAACCTGGATGCATTTTAAAATTAATCTGAAAGCTTTGTGAAAAATATTCATGCTCATAATTTGTCAGGGATGAGTCTGAACATTAGTAAATTTTAAAAGTGCCCCAGCTAGTTTAATTTTATAGCCACAGTGGATAAAGGTGATTCGATGATCATTAATGTTTTTTGTAGTTCAAAGATGTCTGAAAAGAAACTAATAAACTAGATGTTGATAAGATGTAGCATTTAGATACTAGGGAACCTAAAATCTGCCTTTCTGGAACACTTGAAATGCATATGGTAGAAAAAGATAATTTCTAGTCTTTTCATACTATTAATGCACCACTGCCTGTGAGCATCAGCATGTGTTCCTAGAAATAGATTCTGCCTGTAGTCTTTAATGACTGAAGCTTCCCACACTTGCCATTCATCAGAAACACACACCCTGTGGGTAATCACTGTACAGTTGGCCTTTTCATGAGAAGTCATAGCAATTGGCTAAACCAGAGCAGTGAGTGCTGCAGACAAGCTTATTGTTCTAATTCCTCTTCAATTCTTGGAAGGAAACAGAGAAAATAAAATAGAGCCCTAGTTTAAATTTCAAAGACATTTCTATGCCCAACATAGGTATGTGACTTAAAAGATAAAACCAAGAAATTCAAGGAATCTACAAAACTCAACTTCTTCCACTGCGTAAATTTAGTGACAAAGAATAAAGCAATACTGATTTTAATATGGCTGTAACTTGAAGAAAGTATGGAAATAAAATAAGGAAAACAATCTCCTTGACAAGTGTAAAAGAAGTCAAGTCATTTTATTTTTTATAGGTTTTAATAAGCATTTTCAATGAGTATTAGAGTACTTTTCTTAGATAGTAAGAGGTAAATAT
>NW_012148330.1:240195-241203 GCF_000956105.1 Propithecus coquereli
ACATTAAAGACACTAGGAAAATTCTATTTCATGTACAATCATGCACCATATAATGTTTGGTCAATGACAAATCACATATGCCAGCGTGGTCCCATTAGATTATAATTGTATTTTTACTGTACCTTTTCTATGTTTGGTTAGACAAATATTTACTATTGTGTTACAATTGTATACAATATTCAGTGCAATAACAGGTTGTACAGGATTGTAGCTTAGGTGTAATATGCTATACTATGTAGCCTGGGCATGTAGTAGATTTTACCTTCTAGGTTTGTGGAAGTACACTCTATGATGTTCACATAAGGATGAAATTGACTAACTACAAACTTCTCAGAACATATCCCCATCATTAAGTGGTGTATGGTTGTCTTTTGTTTTTCTGAGTCCTATAATTTTACTTTTTTCATGATAATAATGAAAACAAAACTAGAAATTTTATGAAAAAGGACTGAATTAGACATCTGATTCCTTTCTTATTCCCGGTAATATTCTTCACATTTATATTCATCCTCTTTTTTAAATGTTACAAATTAATCAATTGTTCTATTTTGTACATTCCACACTCCATATTCTATTTCCACATTTTATTCCCTCATCTCATCTGCTATATAAATTCTAAAAGAAGTTGTAAAATGAGTCATGGGGCAGTTGATATTTCTGAAAGTAATATTTCAAATCTCTAAGTCCATAATTTTTAAGAAAATGTAATGTGATTGAGTACCTTTAATTTTTCTAAACTTCTACTCTATTTTAAAGGTAGATTTCTTAGAAACTCTTTTGCTTTGGATAGGTGGAAGACCAGAGTTCCAAAATTCATGGTGAAATTTCACAGTGAAAACGTGCCTATGCTTGAAGGCAAACAGATCATGAGAAGAGGATGCTAGAAAGGTTATTTTTTAATGACTCTAGAAGTCAGTAGGTAAGAGGAAGGAGAAAAGGACAATGTACCAGGTGTTGATTCAAAGGAATCCAAAAAAAAAAAAATCATTGGAATTTGATGAATTATAG
>NW_012148330.1:241253-242690 GCF_000956105.1 Propithecus coquereli
CATTCTAGCAAATGATGGAACCTTAGGTGGGAGTCATGGGAACCTCTAATCTATAGCCAGTAAGTCAAGCACAGGTGATGACCTGGACTTGTGATTGGTTTCTGAAGTGGGGCCCATCTTGTGAGTCTGAGCCCTTAACCTGTGGGATCTGAACTTATCTCCAAGTAGACAGGGTCAGAATTGAGTTAAATTATTAATATAGGGCACCCAGTTGGTGTCTGCAAAGAATTGTAGCACTGCTTGTTGGGGGGGCGGGGTGGACCACGTGCGCACACACACATTTGGTGTCAGAAGTGAAGTAATGAGAGTAATTGAGAGCATAGAGAAAAAATCAGCAAGTTTTTTGGCAGAAGCTAGGCTGCAATGCAGCCATTCACAACAGCTGAGGTAACTCACCAACATCATGCTTAATTGAGCTAAGGGGGCCAAACCTTTAACTCAAATCAACTAGTCATTGCATGAGGTCTGCGGCTGGGAAGGAGCTTGATAGCTGAGTGCTAACTGCTGCCCATCCTCCCAGGAAATGGAAACTGAATTTTCATTCCGGAGGATGAGTCTGACCCACTCATCACAATATCAACTACACACAAAATCTAAAGTCTAGGCCAGGAATTCAAAAGTAAGCCCATGTATCCCCAATGCATTTATATTGTTTTATCTCCCACAACTTCCCACTATGAATCCAAGTAGCCTAGTGAAACAAAATACACTCCATTGTTTCAGGATCCCTTTCTTTTTTATGTTCTTGCTGCCTTCTTAGCTCAAACACCACTTTCTATATGAAGCTATTTTTTGGTAAGACAAGTTGAAGTGGCATTCCCCATCTCTGAATTCTTTCGGAATATTTTAACATAACCACATGTATTTATGGCACTTTCCTGTATTAGTCTATAAATCTTATCATTGGATTGTGATTTAAGGTGCTCCATAATAGTTAATAAAATAGTTATTAAATGCTTATTAAAATGAGAAAATGTTGGAAGGAGAATAAAAAATTGAAATATGTGGACAAGACTACGTGAAAGGAGGTCAGATTTGAGCTGGGTTTTCAAGTTTTTGTAAGCATGGCTTTCCTCCTCCCCTAGGAATCTTCAGGTTATTTGAGTATTTGCTGTTTTGTGGTTTGTAGTTATGAGATTCAGGTTCGTTGTTTCAATATCTAATTGCTGTGTGATCTTGGATGTGTCATTTACTTTTCCGATTATCAATTTGCTGGTCTCAAAATCATAATTTGTGTAGGTATGTAAGAGGATTAGATGAGATAAACTTTTAAAGTCATCATTTTCTGACAGTTACTGGTGGACTCCACTTCTGCATCAAAAGTGCATCTTCAGGATTTTATTAAAGAAATTAGAAATGTTGTAAAAATTGCATTTGCATCATTCATTATCCTTATTCATTCATATCTAATGTGATCTGTGAAAATGAACTTAAGAG
>NW_012148330.1:242740-244364 GCF_000956105.1 Propithecus coquereli
AGTGAGAAAAGAGAGAATGGTCCTCTTTATACTAACACTTTTTTTCATGTATTCATAACCTTTGAATTAGTTTTCTTTTCAGAATAGAGTATAACTCTACATAGGATTTTTAGAAATCCCCAAAGAATATAAGGAAACATTTTTAATCTACAAGTTTTAAGTCAACAAGTATTAATGAGTGTTCATTTTAGGCCTTGTTCTATGTGAGAACATGAGATTATTGCAGAATTGTCTTTTTTCCCCAAGACTTTACTAAATTTGGGAGGAAAAAACTCAGCATTTATAGACATTGGAAAATAAAGTGCTAATATTCCAATGTAAGATTAACTGATAATTACATGGTATGACAAATCTGCTTTTCCCCATGCCCAGCCCCATTCATCCTACCCTTTAGAAGGCAAGAAACTTCTGTGCTTTGGTGATGCTTACAAATGTCCTTGGCTGTGGCAAAGCCTACAAGGCAGTTTCGATGGGGACTCAAAATTTCCTAGCATGGAAGAGCATGCTTTTGTTGAGTCTCTGGTGATACAAAGATGATGGTCGATGGGAAGCATTTGTTCTGTAGGAAGATGAAGCCCAGCTGGCCTGCCTTCAGGTGAGGTAAGGTGCTCATCTGAATAGGAAGTTACAGTTTTCAGCTGTTATGTTGTCTTACACTTAGCTGGCTACATAACCAGCTGCTCTCTAACCAGCTCATCCAGATCCTTTGCATTATAAAATGGGGTAAGTTACACCCTTTCCTCTTTGACGCTGGGCTTCCTTCATTCCGTGAACCCACCGTCCTCTCTACCTCATTCAATCCTCTGTGATTCTCCTTTACTCTTACGTGGGCTGCTGATAGTTTCTTTTCCTTTCCATAAACTTTCTAAAGTTTTCTATGGGATCAATTTGTTGCTCACACCCCCTCTGCTCCTAGTATGTGGACTGCCAAGAAGCCAGTTAGGAAGTTTATTTTCAAATTGGAGTTGTATCTTTCTCTTTGCATTTCTGCTATCATAATTCTACGTATTTTTAAAGATACTTCAATCCTTTTAAAGGAAAGGGGAAGGAGAAGGATGTATAGAAACCACAAGGATTAATTTTTCAAGATATTTTCTCTTTAAAAGTCACATAATAGATTCTACAGTTTAACTATTTTCTGTTCTTTATTCTCACATTTCCAGTGGCCTGCTGAGCATGTTTTAGCATTTATTCTATGTGTATCTAAGCCAAAAGAATGTTTACAATGCTCTTTCTACCCAGCTGTTCTTACCACTATTTCTTCTTGTCCTCCTTTTGTTTTCTCAGTCACCTAATCTTGAAAACTGATAGCAATACTTTCCTTTCCCATTGCCATCATAATTCTTGGCTAAACTTCCAGTGGTATCCTAATTCTTTCCTCCACCTGCACCCTTTCCCCAATTATCTGTTTTTCTATTATGTTAATACCCCCCTTGATCTAAATATATCTGAAGGAATGCAGACACTGCAAAAGCAATATAAAATGGTTCAGAGGAGCTTAGGATAAAAGAGAATTGGCCGCCTTTCTGCCCATTCCCAGTCTGTTTTCTCAAATTCAGTGGTAGGAATTTGGCAATAGCTCCATATTTGGAGACTGTATACTTAATCTTCTCTAAAATGATCA
>NW_012148330.1:244414-247399 GCF_000956105.1 Propithecus coquereli
AACTGTACATTCAATTTTTCATAGTAGATATTTCTAAACACATTTCCCATAAAGTTTTTGGCTCCATTTCGGTTTTCTCCATGTCTTTATAGAGCTAACAACTTCAAAGCCAGTGGCTTAGAGTAGGCATAGTTAAGGAAGAGGCCAACTTAAACAATGTCACCTTTAGAAAGGAGGTGTCTGGTTTTTATTCAGGTCCCATTCTGTTTGACCCCAGGGGCTACTGTGGATAAAGTACTCAGTACATTAGTAGTAATGATTTTCTTGGGAAAAGGTTAAGTTTAACCTTGGTCCCCTGAACTGTGGAGGGACTCTACATTCCCAGAGAGGGAATCATGTTTTTTGTTACATAATTAAAAATCAAACAAAACACATGGCTATATTATAAAATGATTGTAACTTCAACATAGGAATTGTTACTCACCTCTTAGCTTTCAAAGGAGCCTAAGATGGTGAAATGAGTTCAGGCAATTCCAATGTTCTTTAAAAAAAAAAGAAAAAGAAAAAAACCTCACCACGTAAAAGCCTGTATGTGTCTTCTACATACCTGTGTGATAGATAAAGCTATTTCCATAAAATTTTAAAAGATGTTAAAAAAAAGTTATGCTACTATAAGGAATTTTCTTGTCTGAATTTTAGACATAAACTAGATGCTGTTTAAGCGCAATCTTTCTCTTTTAATATTTCTTTCAAAATACCACATATAATATTTAAAATCATTTCATAATAAAAAACTGCCTTTCTATAAACCAAAAATTATTGCTAATATTCCTAAAGTATTTATAAATTTAACTCAGTAAAGATCACTACAAATGATAGAAAGAATCAGTCTCTATGAATCATTTGATATTCCCCAAAATACTGGATTACAGTCTGACCAGGACCATTTCTGAGAAAAAGAAAAAGGGAAAAAAAAAACAGTCATTAATCCTTAATTTTGGCTCAAAATGCTAGTTGCAATGTAGTAACATTTTTGTGAAGTTCATGCTAATTACTTCTTGAGCACACAATTACATATATATTTTCACACATACATCATTTTTCCCTGAAATATATGACCATCCAAGTATCTGAAAAAAATACTTCTTATTAATTTGGATAGTTATCCATATCAGCCATTGTCTTGTAAATCTTTCAGTAATTTTTAGAGCTAAAATACTTTATCTGAGAATAATTCAAATTTAATGTTAGAATCACATTACAGAGAAGCTAGTTAGCAAATTATAGCTATGATAATGATTTTGCTAATGTCCGTTATCAATCTGATAATGTAGTAATATACAGAAATCATTAGGTTACCAAAATTAATGTATGACCCAGAGACCATATTTATTTCACAATATTTATTGAGTTCCTAATATATGTCATGACCTGTGTTGGCATGGATTATACATTAGTTTCTATCCCCAAAGACTTTAAAATTAGGTATTCATAAAAGTAGAAGTCCAAATATTTTTCCTGTGTATAGCATGGCCCCCATTCCTTTAACCCAAAACGTTAGGGCTACAAATATTGATTATTTCTACCAAGGATAACAGAGTTGTATTATGTTCTATTGAATATTGTTCTTTAATTTTTGAGTTAATTTTGAAACAATGAATTATAATTTGAGAAGAAGAAATTAAGCAAAAACGATGATGAATTCTTTGAGCTAAGCAATGTAAAATGAAAGTTTTAGAAGTAAATTCAAAACCTAAATATGACATTCAAACCCATTTTGATTGTGATGCGTGTTTTGTAACTAGATAAATATCCTCATTCCTCTAACTTCACTTTGCATTTAAAGGAATAATTGCACCAAAACTAACATTTCAAGTGCTTTTATATGCCAGGTCTTGAACAAAGGGCATTAAATCAGTGCTTGTTACTGAAAACCCTACCTCACACTAAGTACTATTAGTATCCATCATTTTATAGAAGAGCAAACTCTGTAGCTAGTGAGCTCTAAGTATCTTACTCAAATTCCTAAATTTAGTAGGGAGAAGAACGAGGAATAGAACTCATACTAAATTCAGAGCCCATGATTTAAACAGTATTATAAGATACTAGTATACAATACTAATTTCAAAGAGCTCTTTTGAGCTCCCAAAGAGATTGAATAAAAAGACTGGTAGGTTTCAATTCAGCGTCAAAACACACTGATACTTGACCTTCCTCCTACTAGAGCTAACATGATAACATGACGATGTCCCAAACACCGAAACTTCCCACACTAAAAAAAGAATAAACATAAATTTGTTATCCATTAATCTAAAACCAGACAAAACGTTCTCAAACTTTTTTCCTGGACATCAAATTTGACAGAGGAGATTCACATGCATAGACTACTCCCTTGTGTTATTGCTAAACAGTAGGGAGTACTAAATGGAACAAGATGAGTTAGTGTGGGCACAGTTCCTAAAACTACATCAATAAACACTGATGCTTTTTTCCCTACTGATATCTACCATTCCAGACGTAACAATATATTAGCCCACATAAGTCACACCAGGCCATTGTATTCTTCACTGATCATAGGAGCTGTGCTTCAAGTTTCTATTCTTATACTTACTTTAATGTCCGGCACATATTAAGATACAGACTTTTTGAATAAATGTATGGATGATTCTAGTGACAATGTCAAATTTATAATTGACAGTCTTGTGGAAGTAAATGAATAAATAATCAAGCCAGGCATGGTGGCATGGAAATGTAGTCCCAGCTACATGGGAGGCTGAGGCAGGAGAATTGCTCGAGTCGAGTCCAGCCTGGGCAATATAGCAAGGCCTCATCTCTAAATAAAATCATCATCATCATCATCATCATCTGTGTCTCTTTAAGAAAGATATGTCTTATATATGTGATAACTATGCATTGAGGGTCTAGTTCAATGTAAAAACTATATTCACATCTAATTTATGAGCATGTAGAATAGGTAAAAAAATTATGCCTCATTATTAAAAGCTAAGAAACTAACCAGAGACTTTATTTGGCTATATATAAAAA
>NW_012148330.1:247569-249138 GCF_000956105.1 Propithecus coquereli
TATTGCAAACAACCTAAACATGGAATAGCTTCTGAGATTATTTGCCTGGGAAAGAAAAAAATAAAAAAATAAACACTGAGTAGCTTATATAATGAATTGTTTTCTCACTCACCTGCATGTGGATCAGCTCTGGATTTGTAGAGCTCATCACAGATCAGCTAGCTTGACTCTAAGCTATGGATTAGATTCAAGTCTGTTTCACGTGTATCCACATTCTGGGATTATGACTACCATGGGTGTATTTTCTCATGGAAGATGGCAGAACACAAAAGAATCAGATGAGACACAATATCTCTTGAGATCTCACCTTAGAACTGGCACAGCATTACATCCACTCAGAGTGCCTTAGCCATTTGCAAATAGTATTTTATTCTACAGTATTAGTCTACACACTCATTCAATTGTTTATTTAATCATTACTTAAAAATGAACAAACCAAGAGCTGATAATATTGTTGTTACCATGCAAAGTACTATGGATACAATAGTGAAAAAAAAAATGGTGCCTTTTTTTATGGAGTCCAAAGTTCAGTGGGGCAGTGAGTGATGCTAATCAAACAATTGCACAAATGCATTTATAAATGAATAATTATAACAGTAAAGTTAAAGGAAACCACTAGGTATTATAAAGTACATGATATAATATTGGGGTTCAAGAAAATTTTCACAGAGTAAATGGCAAATGAGCTAAATATATAGTCAACCCTCTGTATCCATGGTTACCACAACCATGGATTCAATCAACTGTGGATCAAAAAATTTGAAACAAAAAATAAAAATGATAATAAAAACTACAAATAAAACATAACGACTATTTACACTGCATTTACATTGTATTAGGCATCATAAGCAATCTAGGGATGATTTAAAGTGGGAGGATGTGTGTAGATTATAAGCAAATATTGTACTATGCCATTTTCTATAAGGGACTTGAGCATCTGTGGATTTTGGTATCTGAGCTGGGTCCTGAAACCAATCCCCAGCAGATATTGAGGACCAAAAACTGTTATTTAGCCAAAAATGTTGTGCCTGAAAGAAGAAAGAGTGCTTGAAGAAAATGAAAGAATATCTGCAAAAGTTTTGTAATGACAGAGATTATGTTTGTTTGAAGAAAGGTTTTAAAAGAGCAATAAGAGATACGAGAGAGAATGACACAGGCTAAATTGTAAAGAGAGGCAGGGGTCACATCACTCAAGGTCTCATAGACCGGGGTAAAAATTTTGAATTTTTACCTAAGAGCAATGAGAAGATGGTGAATGCTTTTAAGCAAAAAGCATGATGTGAAATATTTATATTTCCATTTAAAAATATAACTCTGGACTCAGTAAAGATATTAGAGAGAGACAAAAGTGAATTTAAAGTTTATTCACCCAAGAGACGTTTTAGTCTTCTCTAACTTGATGCTTTAGAGATAGATGCATTGGAGAGAGATTTTGAAGATAAAACTCGAAGTACTTAGTGAAAAGTTGTAGAGTGTGAGGGAGAATGAGGTTCAAGGCTCACTGCTACTTTAGGCTTACCTAAGTTACTATAAAGTGTATTCTTAGAAGGGGAATTTTAAGAGCCTCTC
>NW_012148330.1:266833-268466 GCF_000956105.1 Propithecus coquereli
AGATGCTGGTGTGGATACAGAGAAAGGAACACTTATACACTATTGGTGGGACTGCAAATTAGTACAACCTCTATGGAAATCAGTATGGAGATTCCGCATATAACTAAAAGTAGATCTACCATTTGATCCAGCAATCTCACTACTGAGTATCTACCCAAAGGAAAAGAAGTCATTTTGTCAAAAAAAACACCTACACTCAAATGTTTATTGCAGCACAATTCATAATTGCAAAGTTGTGGAATCAACCCAAGTGCCCATCAATTCATGAGTGGATTAACAAAATGTGGTATATGTATAACATGGAGTATTGCTCAGCCATAAAAAAGATGAATTAATGCCTTTTGCAAGAATTTGGATGAAACTGGATACCATTATCCTAAAGAAGTATCTAAAGAATGGAAAAACAAATGCTGCACGTACTCACTATTAAATCGGAACTAACCAATGAGCACACATGCACAGAGGGAAGTAAAACTCAGTGAAAATCAAGCAGGGGGCATAGGGGAGAAGTGGATGGACAAAAACCTACCTAACAGGTGCAATGAACACTATTTGGGTGATGTGCACACTTCTGTCTGTGACTCAAGCATTACAAAAGTGATCCATGTAACCAAAAACATCATCAGATTTTGAAATAAAAAAAAATATTCACTGATTTCCCATTACCCTTCTAATAACCTGTTAAATTTAAAATAGTAGATTATAACAAAGACTATCTAGTGTACATTATTTCCAAGATGGTAATTGAAGCATTTTAAAACAAGTACATATATTTAGTTGTTATATTCTTCCTTCACTATTGTTTCTCAAAGTTTGTTTCCTTTAGATATAAATTGTCAGTTGTCAACTAAGAAGTTGAAGATTGTGACATAACTCTAAGATATCCCCTAATAACTCTGTAATGTAGGTACTGTCATTATCATGTACATGTCTATTTCTTTTCTTTTTACAGTTTTTACACTGAAACACAGAGAAGTTAAGTGATTTGCCCGTGATTGCACACCTTGGAAGTGGTAGAGTCACAATTTTAACCCAAAGACATTGTTTCCAGAGTATGCTCTTACCACAATTTATGATGTATCACATTGTTGCTCTGAGGGCCAAATTAAACTCAATATTACATGCAAAGCACCTAACAAAAGGTCTGAGACATAGTAGATATTCAATAAATGCTTGTAGCCCAACCTCTTGAGGCTAGGTTTTACGACTGCAAAGCTGTGCCACTTTCACTATGCTACACTGCTCCCTCTATAGATATTTACAGAAATAAGAATGCGTCAGAGGAATTCTAAACAAAAGTCCATGTAATTTATATCACAAAATAGTCCAGAAGAGAATGTGGTTTCCTATAATAATACAATTCATCTGTAGACCTTTTTTCCCCCCTTCTATAATGTGCATTTTTATAATATCAGGTCATTGAGTATAATTTCAGTGACTTGTGTTCACATAAAATTTCAAATCTAGGTAAGTAGCTAATTAAACAATAAATTATTTAGCTAGAAAGAAAAAGCAATATACATTCCAATTCTATATTGAAGTGTCTTGGAAATGAGGAACACTTCAATATAAGGGTATAAGTCTTCCCCTTCAAGTTAATTGACCATTTATTCAAAACGTTTTTGAATTCATA
>NW_012148330.1:268688-269345 GCF_000956105.1 Propithecus coquereli
ACATAATTCTAAGAGCTCTAAAATATCGTCAGTGTTTCAGAATATAAACCACACGAAGTGATCTAATAAAGTGACTAGACGACTTCAGTTAGTCAGCAAGAAGCAATGCTTCTTTTCTCATTGCGAGGAAATAAAAGATATCATGTCATCCATGAAAATGGAATCAGAGACTGCCTAATTCTTCCCAGACATATCTTGAAAGAACCATAGTTTCATTTTTCTGATTTTCTTTACCAAAAAAATAAATTAGAAATACAATTCAGCTCCACACAAGCTAAAAGCTCCCCCTACTGCTGAAGAGAATTAGGAAAACATCCTTCCATTTAGCTTCTTGATCAAATCAAATAAGCAAGATTTTGTTCCACTGGAAGGACTAAAAGAGGGGGAAATAGTGTGGGAGACTCACCCTGCCACATCACTTACGGATCCTGTAGCTTGATTATGAGAATGATGCTCTAATAATTTGTTCCCTCGACTGGACTCATTTTATTCATAGTTTGAATAGTGTGAACATTTCATCATGCTACATAGAATCCTAGATTTTAAAGATACTTTTTTTTTTTATAATGTCTCTCCAATGAAAGTCAATTCTTTTGATGCTCAACAGAAGAATGATCTAAATGCTGGAGGAAAAAGAAAAGCATGTTTTGGACTCAA
>NW_012148330.1:269395-270903 GCF_000956105.1 Propithecus coquereli
ATATATCTGAAGGAATGCAGACACTGCAAAAGCAATATAAAATGGTTCAGAGGAGCTTAGGATAAAAGAGAATTGGCCGCCTTTCTGCCCATTCCCAGTCTGTTTTCTCAAATTCAGTGGTAGGAATTTGGCAATAGCTCCATATTTGGAGACTGTATACTTAATCTTCTCTAAAATGATCAATCTGACGTCTCTCAGTGCTCTTCTAGGAAAGATGAGGATTCAGCTTATGTATGTAAAACCTCTCTTCTCAATTAAGTTATTTTAATCCTTTTATTATCTTTTTTTTGCCTTTTTGCCTTTAAGATATACATTGACTTTAAGGAAGAATTTCATTTATGCCTCCTATTTTAACAACCCTTGGCCTTCTTCCTCACTGCAGCCTTCTTCTGTCTTATTTCGGCTTACCTTTTTTTATTGCTTTCCTTTTCAAGGTACTCTTCATGAATACTGACTCCCATGTACTTTCAGTTTTGCAGAACTTTGTAGAAATACCTATTTTTTACTGAGAGTTCTCTCTGTTTTTGGTGTTATAATTTCTTTTTATATCATTTTATTGGTACTTTGGAAAGGAGCAGAGAGGGAAAGCTTGAATTCAATCAGATATCTTGAAAGACAAGCGATTGTACTAACTTTCTAATGTACTTTTTGGATCTAAAAATATTCTGTAATTCCCTGTTTTACCATATATTGTAAATATTAAAAGTCACATTCCCAAGAAAACATACTCTGAAATAGAGATTAATGTGCATCAAGTTTATTAGGTAGTTATAATATTAAGAAATATTTACTTGGTCTCTTCCTCCATGTCCTGGCATACACCTCCTAAAATTCTTGAACTCTTCAAAGTTCTAAGTGTCTTTTTGTATGCTAATAAAATGGTGGTTGGGGGCTGCTGGATAGCTTTAGGATGGGGACGGTTGCCAGGGAACCAACCAAATGATTAGTGGGTTAGGGCTTTCAACCCCCTACCCCTGACATTTGGAGAGGAAAGGAAGGAGGAGCTGGGGGTTGAGTCAATCACTCATGGCCGATGACCAATGATTGAATCAATCATTCGTACATAATAAGGCCTCCATAAAACCCTAAAATGATGGAGAACTCCTGGGCTGGTCAACACCTGGAGCGTGGAGCACCTAGATAGAACATGGAAACTCTGTGTGCCTTTTCTTATACCTCGCCCTCTGTATCTCTTCAATCTGGCTCTTCCTGAATTGTTTTCTTTGTAACAAACCAGTAAACGTAAGTGAAGTGTTTCCCTGAGCCATTCTAGCAAATGATGGAACCTTAGGTGGGAGTCATGGGAACCTCTAATCTATAGCCAGTAAGTCAAGCACAGGTGATGACCTGGACTTGTGATTGGTTTCTGAAGTGGGGCCCATCTTGTGAGTCTGAGCCCTTAACCTGTGGGATCTGAACTTATCTCCAAGTAGACAGGGTCAGAATTGAGTTAAATTATTAATATAGGGCACCCAGTTGGTGTCTGCAAAGAATTGTAGCACTGCTTG
>NW_012148330.1:277533-277869 GCF_000956105.1 Propithecus coquereli
TTGTCAAAGCAAGAGATGTGTGAGGGATATAAATGAGTTTTTAGAAAGTCCTTGGAAACAGTTCTTATCTCAGACATATAAAGATGAATCTCCTCTCTTTTGGGCCTTCCAAGGCCTATTTTGTTTGTGTCTGATAAAAGTGATTTAATCTTGTATCTGTAACTTTCACATTACCATGGCGACTTGCAAATTTAATGTGTTGCTCTCTTAAATTGAGGGGTTCTCAGTCCTTCTCACATAGGCAGTGAGGATCTTTGGAGCCTTCGTGGATTATACATTGGAACACAAGGGGACTCAGTAAAGCAGAGAAGGGATTTCGTGAGTACTTTCTAGAGA
>NW_012148330.1:277919-278433 GCF_000956105.1 Propithecus coquereli
AAAAAAATATGGAATCGTTACAATTCTATTGTTGGAAAAAGAATAGCCAAAACGCACAGATCGCTTTGTGAAATGTGGAGTTGAGAGAGACAATGAATGACAGTGAAAAATAAAGAGCCAGAGTATGGCAGAAGGAACAAGTGCAATAGAGACAGAAGGAATCACAAAAACCCTTTAAACTCATACTACTTTTACCTAGTATTCTCTCCTATAAAATGAGATTCTGAAACTAACTCATGTAGTGTCCTTCCAGAACTATCATTCTTTTATAAGATCTGCGAAGACACCTTCAACTGAAAAAACACAATACTTTTCATTTTTTTCTGAGAAGGCTATATGGGAAATAGATTATTACTTGTCAATGAACTCTGTTGTCAATATCTTTCTAACATCACCTATATATTCTTAATTGTTTTTTAAGTTTAATCAAGAATCTAGAAACCTTAACACTCAGATTATAGAAAATATAGTGAATCAGGGAAGAAGTTAAATGTGTGGAAACAGTATGAGAAAT
>NW_012148330.1:278483-278886 GCF_000956105.1 Propithecus coquereli
ACAGTATGGTACTTTGAGTATCATGGGGAATGAATCAGACAGTCAGTATCATTTATTTGGGCCGACAATGGCATTAATTCACAGGTGAATAATAGGAACCCCCTAAGGTGAAGACTTAGTAAGGAACGATTTAAGTTTTAAAATGTGTGAATATTAGTCTAACACCAGGGGCAAAAAATCATGTTTAAAAATTAAACAAAATTTCGATTTTTGAAATAAACAAATGTGTTCGTGGTCTGCTAATGTTTGTATAAACTATATAAATCCATTACATCCAAAGTGGCAATCTCCATTTTACACTCATCACTTTTTGTTTCATTTGATCATATCTGTGTGGATATAATGAAGTTCTAATTGCCTGAAGGCAAGTTGTCCACAATGAATAAAAATACTTTTGAATAAA
>NW_012148330.1:278936-279376 GCF_000956105.1 Propithecus coquereli
ACCCACCAGAGGCTGTTTTGTTGTTCTTGTACTGTTGTTGGCTTGGTTCTTGCATCTGTGACATAATTGTTTACATACTCCTGGCCACAGCTAGAGTGAAGGGATTGAGCTGTGCACCATTATCTACACAAGCAATAAAGGTAAAAGAAACTTGAACTTGTTTGTGGTCTAACAATGTTTCTCTTTAATGGAAATTAAGAAATTGGCTCTTGTAAACAAAGAGTACCTACTTCTCAGTGACTTCTCAAAATTATCTTCAGGGAGTTTGACACTGAATGTAGAAAAGTTTGTTTCATAGTCTGTTAAAATTTTTAATCAGGTCATCTCTCTTTTTTCCTAAGTTCAATCCTCACTGAGGCTTTATTTAACATGTAGTGCGAAGCTTCCTGTTAACAATGTCTTCTAAGGAACAAACAGTTCAGTCAAATAGTTGACAGCAA
>NW_012148330.1:295761-297453 GCF_000956105.1 Propithecus coquereli
AAGCAAATACAGAAAAATATTAGTTGTTGAATCTAAGTGTCAGGTATATTGGTGTTTATTGTACAATTCTTTCAACTCATGCATATTTGAAATTAGCATAATAAAAATTTGGAAATATATCACTAAATGCTGAGATGTCAACTATGGGTTATATAGAACTTTAAAACCTTCTCTCTAGAAAAATTACCTGCTACTTGATAAAGCTAATTGTATGAGGGGCTTATTCATTATTCTGTGAATTTCTTTGAATAGCAGGTTTTTCAATGGGAAGACTAAATTTTTCTACATTTTGAATTTAGTGCTTTTAATAGATTAATAGCTTATTAATTAAAATATATGGCTGTAAACTTGACATGAGGTCATATTTGCCCCTCCATAAATGTGTAAGAAATAGATTTCTTTCTTTAGCTATGGCATCAAGGAATCATGTAGTTAGGTGAATATAATTGGATTTCCCAGTAAATTCACAAACAATCTATGGTACAAACAAAGCCAGAAAATATACACACAGGGACACATACACACACATACACTACCAAATGTATTTGATAGAGATCATTAAAAAAAGACATTAAGGAAATTATCATACGAAATGTAAAACTCTTGATGGACTCTCTTATAAGTATTTATGTTTTAAGGCTTTTTTTTTTTTTAGTTTTTTTTTTCACTCTGCATATGTGGAGAGAAGACTTTAGATACTGTGTACCATAGTTTGTTCAGTGAAGTTCATAATTTGTAACTAAAACAGACTTAAATATTGACATACATGACAGATGCAGAAGGATAAAAGATCCAACATAGAGTTTGGAACTGTGATATAAAAATCAGTCTTTAATTTTAATAAACTGAGAGGCACAAGGTAAAAATCAGGATTACATTTAAATCCAAAGAAGCCCTAGTATGTGTTTTAGGGAAGTCAAGGCCCATTTATGTCAGTGAACCTGGAAGATTTAAGGTTTAGAGGTGGAATAATTCCACAAAAATATTACTTCCTCTCTTTGGGTAATAGTCACCTTAAAGTAGGCCTTTGTCTAACTGGCATATATAATTTGTTTCATGTGAAGGACTTCTGAATCAACTACCCAGTTTTCCTGTCCAGCATCCTCTACAGCACAGCTCAACTCTCCCATGCATTTCCATGGCACTTGGAGTTACAGAGAAGAAAATAGGCATCCCAAATTATCTAAATTTCATATATCTTCTGATAGTGTTGTGACTTGAATGTGAGTCCAGCCAAGTTTCACTGTTCTGTGGTTAGAAGAAACAGTGGGCAGCTGTGGACAATAATCTGGAGAGTGATTTGTCTACAATGTTTGGTATTATAGGCAGTTGGGGAATCGGAGTGATTCTGTTAGGTTGTGGGATCCAGAAGATCATACTAATATTATCAGTAATTAGTACACTACAGTGCATAGGAAGCATTTCCTAATCATAACGAATGAACAAGATCATGAACATGTGTCGAATGCTGTCATTGCTGATTAATGTAGACTACATTTTGCTCTAAAAATATCTGGCCATGGTTCACATTCTAAAAGCTAGTCATCTAGAGAATTAGATTTCCAACACATAATGCAAAGATGACTGTACAGAGTTGAGATTTATTTAAAATATTTCTCTTTTCACAAATTATCCAATACTATGTCACTTCAGATAGAGATTCATAGACCAATTATTAAATTTCATTAATAG
>NW_012148330.1:307813-309724 GCF_000956105.1 Propithecus coquereli
TGATGATAGCTTCATGATTATATAGGAAAAAGAAGTAAATGCTTAGCTCTTAGTGTCTATCTTAAAGAAAAAACACTCTAAGATAGCTTTAAAGCAGTAATTTTAGTCAATTATTGTATATTTTAGTAACTCTATTGAATTTTCTTTGAGGGATGACAGTTTGGATTTGTTTTTGTTTTTAAATTCCAGACCTAGAAAAATTTCAAAAGATTTTTGGAATTTGTCCATGAATATATAGAAATATAGTCATCTTATTTGGTCACATAGTATGCATATTTGTGATACATTTATAATGTCTTTATGATAGATACCATAATTTAAAGTTAGAAAATATGAGAAGCTTTCAGAGTATGGATTTATTTCAATATTAGAATAATGGAAAGACTTTTCTCACATGTGTTCTCTTAACACATCTAGTATACCAATTAAGAAATAGAACAGCAAATATATTTACTCTTTTGAATAGTATACTTATTTTTTTGACAGTTGAAGTCAGCATTGGAGATATCATAGTTAACTTTTTATATGTACTTTAAACATACTTCAAATCCACAAGTAGGTATGTATAAATGGTGTCATTTTATTGCATTTATGTTCTGTTGTTGTGTCATCCCTACTTCTTGACAAGTGTGCCTCAATCTTCTGTAAACCATCCCTAAGTGCTTTCCAGGAATCTGCAGAGGATGTTTTGGATGCACTCAAAGACAAGTTCTTTTGTACTTGTTGGTCTGGTCTTGATCTTTGGCATATGGCTTCGGGTGTACTAGAGGTAAAATGAGAACAGAGGAGCCCTGTGCCCTCAAAATAAATGGAAACAATGTTCAAATTTCCCATTCTAGATCATAGTTTTCTACCTGGGAATCAAAGAGCACAGCTTGTCAAAATATGGAATGGGAGAAAATATTTGCAAACTATATATCTGATAAGGGGTTGATATCCACAATATATAAGGAACTCACACAATGCAATAGTAAAACCAAACCAAAACAAACACAAACCAAAATCCCCACATAACCCAAATAAAAAATGAGCAAAGGACTGGAATAGACATTTAAAAAAAAAAACAAACAAATGGCCAATAGGTACATATGAGGATGCCCAACATTATTAATCATAAGTGAAATGCAAATCAAAACCACAATGAAGTACCTCACACCTGTTAGGATGGCTATTACCAAAGAAACAGCTGATAAAAACTCTTAGTGAGGGTATAGACAAAAAGGAAGCCTTGTACACTGTTGATGGGAATGTAAACTGGTATAGCCATTATAAAAAAACAGTATGGAGGTTATGCAAAATATTAAAAATAGAACTACGATATAATCCAGCAATCCTTCTTCTAGGTACATATCCAAAGGAAATAAAATTAATTTCTCAAAGAGACATCTGCACCACCGTGTTCATTGCAGTATCATTCACAATAACCAAGAGATGGAAACAACAATCTTAGTGTCTGTTGACAGATGAATGGATAAATATTACATATATATGTGTGTGAACATACACGGTGGAGTATTATTTACCCTCAAAATAAAGGAGATCCTGCCATTTACAATAACATGGCTGAAACTGGAGGATACTAATGCTAAATAAAATAAGCAATAGTCACAGAAATAAATACTATATAATTGTACATCTATGTGAAATCTAAAATACTCAAGCCCCTAGAAGCAGACAGTAGAATAGTGGTTGCCAGGGGTTGGGGAATACAGGAAATAGAGATATTGATCAAAAGGTACCAAGTTTCCATTATAATATAAACAAATACTGACGTTCCAATGTACAGCATGGGTTGTGATGAATGTGTTAATTTGTGATAATCATTACACAGTTTATATGTATATCAAATCATCATGTGCATCTTAAATATATATGATCTTAATTAAATATTCTAAAATTAAAAACAAAAGG
>NW_012148330.1:309994-312470 GCF_000956105.1 Propithecus coquereli
CAAGAAAATACAAGGGGGAATTCTTTCACTTGTTATTCAGAAAAATGATCAAATTAATATGTGATCATGTAATAATTTGATCTTGTATATTATCTTGATCATGTATTAATATTAATATTACAAGAAAATATCTTTACTTCAACTTGAGCTAAGCACAAATTTGATTTATTTTACTAACCATAATTTCTGTTTTCCTGATAGCACAGTATATGAATAAATAAGAGTTTTACAGCCAAGCAAATAGCTTTATAGTTGCCCTTTAATTAAATTTGGATTTTTTCTTTAAAAGATGCTCAAATTTCTATTTTCACATTTTCCTTACTCAAAGAGCAAATTTATATCACTACTTTTCAGACAGAAGAAATTATATTCACTTGTGTGTTTGTGTATATTTTTATTTGAAAAACCTTGTAGCAGAAAAATTCTTTGTATGTTTTTGAATAAGTTTACTTTTGAATGGGAAGACGTGTCTCTTAGTATGTGTATAAATATGAATATACACTTGAGAGACAGACACTAAATGAAAAGATAGATGAAATGGAGAGAGAGAGAGAATGACTACAATCCAGATCACAAATATTTCTGAAGGAAATTCTGATTTTGACCAGATATTTTTAAGAATTCCTGATCTAAAGATTGATACTGGTCTTCCTCTTACTCCCTCTTTCCCTCTATTCCTCCCTCCCTCCTCCTTTCCTTCCTTCCTTAAATTTTAGTGATATCTGTTTATCACCACTCTTCTTGGCTGTATCCTTCTCCCCATAAAATTGTATACAAATCTTTTCTTATTTTTATTATTCAAGCACCACTAATACAATATGGGTTTGTAAGACAGTATTTTACAGAAAATTTAGGGATAGAGAATGGGATTCATACCCAGGCTAAGAAATGCTCAGTTGGGATTTGTTGCTGAAAATCACAGAAATAAACATTGATTAACTTAAAAACACAAACTAAAAATAATTTGTTTAAAGTCTTTATTTTCTGCTTCTTAGTAATTATGTTAATTCCATGGACTGCTTTATTTGTGTATAACATAAGCAGATTAACAGTCTCCAGTGATATATTTATAGGTTCCAGAGAATAGGATGTATATATTAATTGCTTTACATTCAAAAGAAAGTTTGCAGAAGTGCTTAAGTTAAAGACATTTCAGAGGTATAGATCATCCTGGATTGTTTGGCCAGGCCTAATATAACAAGGGCTCTTAAAAGATGGAAGAGAGATGAAGGAGAATCAGAGTTAGAGAGGAAATGCAATGATCATAACAGAGGGCACAGCAATGAGATTGCTGCCTTTGAAGGTGTAAAGGGACCACAAGCCAAGAAATACAGGTAGCCTCTAGAAGCTGGAAAAGAAAGGTAGTATATTATCTCCTTAGAGCCTCCAAAAGAAAGACAGCCCAGCCAACATCTTGATTTTAGCCCCTATAGACTTTTTGAATTTTTAATTTCTGACCTTCAGAACTTTAAGATAATACATTTTTGTTCTTTTAAGCCAAAGATATTGTAATGATTTATTATAGCAGCAAGAGAAAACTAAACCAGTATATATTATCCTTCCTGTCATTTTTGTTTTCAGAAAATCATTATATATCTTTATGTATGACACATATAAATATAAATGTATATATTTTAAATATATATGCAATAACTGTGGACATTATGATGGATTTTCATGTTCTTCAAATTTTTCTAAACATTCAACATTACTTACAATGAGCACATACAAAATATATACAATAGATAATGTTTTATGATGATTTTGAAATATGTTGTCTCAAAACAGGAGATTATAGTGGAAGAGAAGAATTGGGAAATGTTTTAGTTAAACATGAGCAGGAAAACATGGTAGAGAGAGAGAGGTGGAGACGGAGAGAGTGAGAAAAGTAGAAGAAATCAAACAAGGACTGTGTCACTAACACAGCAAGAATTGAAGACTTATTCAAGGCTTTGGGGAAAAAAATAAAGTATTATAAATGAAGTTTAGTCTAAATTATACAACATTACTAAGTAGACTATTTAAGACCAATTAATGGATGTTGATGCATAATTTAATTGAAAGCCTTTTTTTCTATTTACTGAATTTTATAGTCCAAACGTATTAACTTTTTTAATAGCAAAATATATTTTCCACTATTTTAAACATGTTTAATTTAATGTGTATAGAAAGCAAAATGAATTAATAATCATAAAGTAAATGAGAAAGTTATCAAGGAGTAAAACATATTTTAGAATTTTATGATTGTCTACTGAAGAAGTGATATAAATGAAGATATACATTCTGCTTAAAGTAGATAAAAACAAAATTTTATTTCAGTATCTGATGATAAATTTCACATTTTATAGTTGCTTCAAAGATGTTTTTTACTCCCTGAGGTACTTGAAATGAGAAATATAAACTAGAGTATGAAACAATTTGTTCCCTCTGACCTCTTTAATCCTATAATTTGGTTTATAACTATTAAAATTTCTCA
>NW_012148330.1:312520-315267 GCF_000956105.1 Propithecus coquereli
TTTTTAACTTTTTTTGGTATTTATTTTGGTGTTAGTTTGTTGGCTTGCTGAATGTCATTAATTTTTGAAATTTTTACCCATTATAATTTCAAATATTTCTCCTTCTCCACTCTTTCTTCTCCTTCTAGTGTTCTATATTACATAATGTTAGACCTTTTGAAGTTATCTCATTCTTGAATTTTGCATTCTGTATTTTTTAATTCATTTTTTTCATTGTCTTTTAATTTTAGAAGTCTCTATCAGTCTTTGAACTTAGATAACTACTATGTTTGTATCTGCTAAAATTAATTTGCAATGATACTTTTATAAATTCAATGTAATACATCTGGATCCACACAGAATATTATACACAGATTAAACTTCTCTAGGTCAAGAATTTTGTCTGGTTTTTCCCTTTCTCCCTTGCATCTAAAAATTAATTGGTATGTAAGAATTGGGAAATAAATATTCATTGAGTGGCTGATTTAAAGTATATATAAGTATGTTTTGATTAAAAAGAAAAATATTAACCTTGAAAAACAGATTTGACTTCTGTACACTTCCTGCAAGGTCACTGTTGGCATAATGATATTTGTGAGCGATTCTTGGAACAAATTGAACTTTGATCTTCCCAATCAGCATAAACATTAAATTCCTCATTCCCTTCCACTTTTCAGAATACCCATCTTAGAGCTATTCTAATACTGCGATATTTTAATAAAGGTTTGAAGTAATAGTTATGTGTGTGTGTGTGGGGGGGGTATGTTTCTCCTTTTATACACCACAACTGAAATAACAATATTGAAGGAGAGGCTGGGTCTTCTTGAGGAAAGACATTGTAATACCATGGCAAGTATATGCACTGGATATTTTCCCAGTCTTTCTCCGAAAAGTTCACAACTATTTACCCAATTAACCATACTCTGGAGAAAGAGCAACATGCCAGACTTAAAGGGACTACTGGTCATGCACTCTCAGTTTATGCTCAAACTCAGTAGCCCAAATCGCCACCAAGATCTCCCTCTTAGTGTTGTGGCATTTGGCAGTCCGCTAATTCATGAAGTCCCAGTTCAGGTCCATCTCACAATACTTCACTGACAGCAGGAACCAACACAGTGTTTATTTTACCAGACAGAAAATATCAGAATGGGCATGTTTAGCAGTCAATATCTTCCTCACATTGATCCCTTGATGTTTGGAGTAAGAGTAACTGTCATAACAAAAACAAAATTGTAGTTTCTGATACTTCCACACCACACTGTCACTACACCTGGCCAACAGAGTAAATTAAAATGATATTACATCTCAGAGGAACAGCAGAATTTAGTCCCACTATCAAAGATTTTAAGGATGGGGATGGATGGATTCCATCATATGTACTTTAATCATATCCATATTTAATGCGAAGCTATGCTTCATGATTCTGCATAGTCCTAAAACTAATGACCAGCACTTAAACTAATGGGTGCTTTCCCAAGCAGGTAGAATGTGCGGGTTCAGGATCCAGGGGTGTAGGTAGCAAGGCACCACTCACCATCATTTCTACATGCAGAATTTGTACTTCACATTCCAGCAGGGAACACATTAGGAGCCTCATCAAGATTAAAGGGACAGTTGCCAACTGTTTTCTTTGAGCTCTTTATGCCAATTGTCTGCCGGGCATAAAGAGAAATTACAAAACAGCAGGGGTAATTGGTCCTGGTCATCATGGTCAGGTAGAGGGCTGCTTCATAGGATGAGCAGGGAGGGGTATGTTCGGCACTAAGATGATGCACTGCAGTGTTCTCGGTAATCCCACACTCAGTTCTCATTCTCAATGTGCAAGTAGAAAAGTTACAAGCTAATAAGGTCATAGTATCCAGGGCCTCAGACCTTTTATGGATCTTCACCAAACAAGCCACCTAGACCAACAGAAATACTAGCCAAAGATCAGTGTCCTTCAAATGGGTGGTAGAGAAGGAAGATGTTGAGTATCATTTTAGGCCCCAGGACCAACTATAGGAGTGGGGCCTATAATTCATTCCATTAGCACTCCATTGTAATTCTCCCTGAGAATTGTGATGATCCAGAATCCTGGAATAGCTGTGCCTGGATGCAGTGAACGTGAAGTGAAAACAAAGTGAATTTTGGTGGGGCGAGAGGTGTGCTATAGTGGATGCCTGGCGGTCCTCCATCCACTCCACAGCTGCCTTTGGTGCTGGCTGCTAATGGCTTGCAGCTCTCCCCTTCGTCAGGGCCCCAGTCCTCAGGTTGAAAAGAGCTTTCTCACACAGGAGGACCTACTGCTTTTAGCATTGAATTATATAGGCATACAAAAGTCTGGCCACAATGCCTCCAAGTACAGGCACCTTTTTGATAAGATTTATGTTCCTGATTCCTCTGAGACCACAGTCTCTCTCTATGTGCACCCATTTGCTGTAACTATCTTGCTTTCTTCACTCTTGTAAAGATTTCTCCTGAAGAGGGTTCACTAAGTAAAGTACATAAAACCACATCTCTGCTAGGAACCACTACCAAAGATATATTTAGACACAAATTCACATCTACAAATAATACCTCTAGTGTTATGTTAAATTTTCAAAACATAAACAACCTGAACATCTAAGTATACACACAAAATAATACACAATATATTATGAGGCTATGTAGCCTTTAACATTAGGCAGAAAAGAATGACAAATCCAATAGTAAAATCATTGGAAGTTCATTTATGTCTGAGGTAATTAAAAATTATCACTAATTCTTACATCGGCACTATTTTATTTTTT
>NW_012148330.1:315317-316811 GCF_000956105.1 Propithecus coquereli
AATATTTCAGTTAGTGTTGAAAACGAGAATTCAATGATAGCATTAGTTTGTGGCTTGAGCTTTTGGGCTTTTTCACCAGTTCATATTGATAGATCTATTTTTGAGAATCATTGTTTTGCCAGGCCTGGGCCTAGCATTTAAGAGGATTACAATACCTTGGAATCTTGGAATCCTAAGAGGTCATGTAGAAATTTTGAGTACCCTGCAGGAGTGATGACATAAGAGGCCCTGTTCAGACAAGAGAGAAAAACTCAGCTGAGCCCAGCATTTGGGTCATACACTCAAGGTACCAGGCATGTGAGAGATGTCATATTGGACCTTCCTGAGCAGAACTGCTACCAGCTGAACACCACCTAGAACCTACAGCCCACCCACGTGGAGCGGAACTATCTATCACCTAGGCAAAATACTGACCCACAAAATCTTCAACTGCATCAAAATGGTATCATTTGAAGCCATTAATTTTTGTGATAGCTTTTTACGTAGTGCTTCTGTTATTTATTACTATCTCATGACATAAATAGACTTTTCTACTTAGGGTTTTGTTCAATTACATGTCAACAATGAATTTACAAGACATGTATCAAATTATATAAACATGCAGATTTGCAAACTTGAGGAAAAACAAAAACCAAACATTTCTATAAAACAATTTTTTAACTCAATATTGATTCCCATAAGGGCACACATCTAGTTGTAGAGTGCTTTTGTGGTCAAGAGAGGGAAAGTCCTAATTCTTACACCAAACTCTTCTTTAAACTTTACCCAAAAGAATTTTTGAAAAGCCCAGCTGACTGAATTATAAAGCACTTGCTTCAAAAATATTTTTCCTTCTTTTTTGAAGGAAAGTATTTGGCAGAAGTCAGCTAACAATCTAAATAGTGTTCCTAGACAACCAGTAGACAAGATGCAGTTTCCCTTTTCCTCAGAGACAAGATTGAATATCACAAATATCAAAGTAAATTACATGTTACACATCCAACAAAAGGGGCCAATAACCAGAATCTACAAGAACTCAAGCAAATCAATAAGAAAAGATCAAACAACCCCATTAAAAAGCCATGAGCAGAAGCTTTTCAAAAGAAGATAGATCCATTGCCAATAAACATATGAAAAAATACGCAATGTCTCCAATCATCAGGGAAATGCAAATAAAAACCACAATGAGATATCACCTGTCTCTAGTGAGAATGGCTTTTATCCAAATGTCCCAAAACAACAGATGCTGGAGTGGATGCAGAGAGAAAGGAACACATACACTGTTGGTGAGACTGCAAACTTGTACGCCCTCCATGGAAAGTAGTATGGAGATACCTCTAAGAACTAAAAGTAAACCTACCGTTTGATCCAGCAATCCCACTAGTGGGTATTTACCCAAAGGAAAAAAAAGTCCCTGACTCCCGCTTTTTGGATAGTTTCATTTGTTGTTGGTTTTACTATGATATGTATAGGTATGTTTTTTGAATTTTATTTTTAACTTTTTTTGGTATTTAT
>NW_012148330.1:328181-332752 GCF_000956105.1 Propithecus coquereli
GCATTGGGGATTTAAGTTTCAATATGAATTTTAGCAGAAAACAAAAATTCAATATGAATTTTAGCAGAAAACAAAAATTTGAATTTGAAACACGGACTTCGGTGGGGGGGAGGACCAAGGGCAACACACGTAACCTAAACATATGTACACCCATAATTTGCTGAAATAAAAAAAAAAAAATTTGAACCATAGCATTCCTGCAATTACTCCCTCTTCAAAGCACTGAGCTTGTTCACAGACTTTGAAAACATACTAGATACAACTTGAGTTCTTTATACCTTTTGGTTATTATAAATAATGCTACTATTAACATTTTATACAAATTTTTATGCAGACATGTGTTTTCAATTCTCTTGGGTATATACCTAAGAGTGGAATTGCTGCATCATATGATAATTCTAGGCTTAACATCTTCATGGACTACCAAATGGTTTCCAGAGCAGCTACACCGTTTTATATGCCAACGAGGAATGTCTCAGGGTTTCTATTTATTCACGTACTCTTCAAAACTTTCTATTGTCTGTCTTTGTTAATATATCCTTCTTAGTGTATGAGAAATGATATCTCAATGTGATTATTTGCATTTTCTAATGAGCAATTATATCTCTATATCTCCATATTTATATCTAATCAATCTATATTTTTTCCCTTAGTGGTTGTCCTGGGAATTGCCATTATCATTTTAATATATACCAGTCTAGTCTGGAGTAATACTAATTTATTTTAAATAGTGTACAGAAAATTTTCTCCATTTCCTCCTTCCATTTGATGCTGTTATTATCATACAAATTAATTCTTTATAGCTTATATACTTACCAACACAGATGTATAATTATTTATTATATAGACATATATTTAAATCATAGGGGAAAAAGAGACTCATACAAAAAAAATGCATATATTCTTTTATATTTACCTATGTAGTTACTTCTTCCAGTGCTCTTTATTACTTAATGTAGATTTAAGTTAATCTCTAATGTCCTTTCTATTCAGCCTAAAGGACTTCCTTTAGTATTTTTATAGGGCAGGTCTGCTAGTGATACATTCTTTCTGATTTGTTTATATTAGACTGTATTAAATGCTTCTTCATTTCTGAAGGTTAGTATTGCTAGATATAGAATTATTTGTTGACAGTCTTTTATCTTTTAGCAATTTTAATATGTCATCCTACTGTACCAGGGCTTAGAGCTTCATAAGAGAAAGTACCTATTAATTTTACTGAGAATTTTGTGTATGTGATGAGTTGCTTCTCTCTAGCTGTTTTCAGAATTCTCTTTGTCTTTCAACAGTTTGATTATGAGGTTTCTCTGTGTGGGTTTCTTGAGTTTATCCTGTTTAGAGCTTGTTGAGCTTCTTAAATGTATAGATTGTTTTTTAAAACATATCTTGCTCAAGATATGTTTTTTAAAACATATCTTGCTCATGAATTGGTAGAATCAACATTTTTAAAATATTCATACTGCCTGTAAAGTGATTTTACAGGTGATGATACCATACTATCTGTAAAGTGATTTACAGATTCAATGTAATCACCATCAAAATACCAATGTCATATTGGTATTGACAATACCAATTGTCAAATCTAGAAAAAATAATTCTAGGCTTCATTTGGAACCAGAAAAGAACAGAAATAATCAAAGCAATTTTAAGCAAAAGGAACAAAGCTGGAGGCCACATTACCAGACTTCAAACTATACTACAAGGCTATAATAACCAAAAAGCATGATATTGGCACAAAAGTAGAGACAGACCAATGCAACAGAACAGAAAACTTAGATATAAACCCATCCACATACAGCCAACTGATCTTTGACAAAGCAGACAGCAATATACACTGGGAAAAGGAATCCCTATTCAATAAATGGTGCTGGGAAAATTGTATAGCCACATGTAGAAGAATGAAACAGGATCCATATCTCTCCCCACACAAAAATTCATTCAAGATGGAAAAAAAAGACTTAAATGAAAGGCATGAAACCATAAGAATACTAGAAGAAAATGTTGTAAAAACTCTTGTAGACATTGGCCTAGGCAAAGAATTTATGCAGTAGACCCCAATGGCAATCACAGCAACAACAAAAATAAATACATGGGAGTTGCTTAAATTAAAAAAGATGCTCCACAGAAAAGTAAATAATCAACAGAGAAGATAGACAACCTACAGAATGAGAGAAAATATTCGCAAGCTATGTATCCAGTAAAGGGCTAATAACCAAAATCTACAAAGAACTCAAGCAAATTAGCAAGAAAAAATCAAACAACTCCATCAAAAAGTGGGCAAAAGACATGAACAGAACTTTTTCAAAAGAAGATAGACAAATGGACAATAAACATGAAAAAATGCTCAACATCACTAATCATCAGGAAAATGCAAATTAAAACCACAATGATGTATTACCTTATCCCTGTTAGAATGGCTTTTATTAAGAAGACCAAAAATAATAATAGATGCTGGCATGGATGCAGAGAAAAAGATACACTTATACACTGTTTGTGGTACTGCAAGTTAGTACACCTCTGTGAAAAACAGTATGGAGATTCCTCAAAGAACTAAAAGTAGACCACCATTTGATCCAGCAATCCCACCACTGGGTATCTACCAAAAGGAAGAGAAGTCATTTTATCAAAAAGACACTTGTACTCAAATGTTTATTGCAGCACAATTCACAATTGCAAAGATGTGGAACCAATCCAAGTGTCTACCAATTCATGAGTGGATTAACAAAACATGGTATATGTATACCATGGAATACTACTATTGATATTTGTGTGTTCCATCTGAACACACAAGTGTGATCTGAACCCACTACAACTGGAGCTGCTTGAGAACAGTGGGCAGTGCATTCACAGAATCTATAAAATCCCTCTTTTCTACCTAGTCACCAGCATAGTTTATTTTTCTTTTATCACCCATTCCCTGTTCTCTTGATCTCCTGCTAGTGATATTCTTTAGCTTTATTTTCTCAGGATTTAAAACTTGGAGGTCTTCTCTTTTCTGAATTGCTACTGTTTTCTATAGTCCTGGACTACTGGGAAAGAGAGAACAAAACATTATTTCATTGAATTCCCTGGTTTCCAGAAATAGCTTTCCTTGTCCCCATTTTGTAATAGCAACTTAATTTCCTCAAAAATATTCAGAATCAATTACCCTTTCCCATTTCCCTAGGCCTCCATGTTACTAATTAAACAATCTTATTCTTTCCAAGCCCTGTTCAGCCACTATGTTATCAATCACTGTCTATGTGTCAAGACCCAAACCTCAGACAACATTCCCTTCCATGCACTGTGGATAACCTAATATACTGTCCAAAAGATGGTTCTGCCCTTTGGAAGGATTTCACTTCACCCATGTCTTTAGGGTCAACTCTGTGTCAGGCTGTGAGAAAGTAGGTGTAGGATGCTGGACAAAACCACCCATAATCCAGGCCTATGCTTTTTCTCCTTTATTAGGTGATCATGGGACATCATTATGAAACTTCAGGTGGAGGTTGATGGAGATGAATAGAATCAGTCTCTTATATACCATTTCTATTTTACAATGGACCCTTACTGCCCATGTCCAAACTTATTATGTGATGGATGCTATATTCACAAGTTCATGATGAGCAGTTAAAGTCACAAAGTCACTTGGGGTTGAAGAATTAGCCATTAGTTCCTATAAGGGCTTAGTATCAAGCTAAGAATACTTTTCAAAATGGGTTAATGTAACATAGCCCAATGTGGTAAATGTTGTCTCTAAAATTCAAAGATGCTTGCTAAGGGTTGTGCCATCTCACTTTGTGGTTGGCAGTGCAAGTAACAACGACTTATCTCTCAGTTTGGAGGAAAATTTCAATATGCCTGTTCCAGTAATTTATTGTTGAATTAAAAGGTACCCCAAAACTTAATGACAAAATAGCAAAAATAACTTACTTTTTTCATGAATATGCAATCTAGACAAATCTCAGGGGGTGAAAGAGTGGCTTATCTCTAACTCACATGGTGTGAGATAGAAAGACCCAGCTGGGGCAGAAGGACTCACCTTTAAGATGTCTAACTCACATAACTGACAAGTTGTTGCTGGCTCTTACTGGAAACTCAGTGATAGACAGTCATGGGGCTGTTTGGGCTTCCTCAAAGAATGAGGCTGCCCACCAGATCTAAAATTTCTCCCCTCTATATATCATCTTAGTAAATGACTAATCTGTTTCATTACTTATTACCAAGTGATTAGGTAGAGATCTCCACAAGACTGCATGATAAAACGCTCTTATTACTGGTCTATTTCTGTGGCTTACTGTGATGATCGTAGCTGGATATTTTTAGGATGTTTGATTGCCACCCCTTGGCCTCTATATCTTTTGAATCCCATTATTTCCTTTGAAATGAGGGAAAACAATGTAATTGCAGCGTCCATTACCATGAACTCCAGACTACAAGTATCAAAAAGTTTTGAAGAATACTAATGCCCTCTTACTAATTCACTTTCAATGTCTTACTTAAGGAATAAACTCCAGATCCTCCAGAGTGGTATGTATAGGAAGTGACTGAAAAAATTCACAAAATATTTAATAGATTCATTGCTATATGAT
>NW_012148330.1:349622-350125 GCF_000956105.1 Propithecus coquereli
ACATCATAGAATGTATTGACACAGACCTAGATTACCTCAAATCCAAACTTGAGAATATAATCTCAGATTCTTTGCTGCTTGTATTTTAATAAAATTCTCAGGAAAACTGTCATAAAATATTTTCTTAGAGATATACAAACTATTTTTTAAAACCCTAATCAGTGTTTCTCAATGTATTGCCCTTGGTCATAAGCATCAAATTTGTCTTCTTAGTTATTAAACAGCCATATTTATGAATTACATGTCAAACCTACTAAGCAGAACTGTGGTTGGAGGTTATGGGAAAATAATTGCGCTTTAAAACTGTCAAAGTGAATCTAATTCACACTAAAACTTTAGAACTATTAGTAAAGATATTCTAAATCTTATTGTTAAATAATGCTGACAATACAGCAGCACAAATAGCTTTTTTCTCCATAGAACTGCTTTCTAGAAATATATTTTATAGTTGTACAATTGAACTACTTGAAGAATATGATAAACTATATATAGAAAACTTTATT
>NW_012148330.1:350175-353344 GCF_000956105.1 Propithecus coquereli
TTTTTTATAGGTCATTTGCATTTTCACAAAAATTTTAGAATCAGATAGTTTCTATAAAAATTCTGATAAAATTTTGCAAAATTTGGGAGTCACGTTAGTTTTCTAGTGCTACTATAATAAATAGCCACAAATTGGGTGGCTTAAAAGAAAAAATTATTCTTTCATGGTTGTGGAGGCTATAAGTGCAAAATCAAGGTATCGGAAGGGACATACTCTTTCTGAAGATCCTAGGGAAGTATCCTTCCTTTTCTTGTCCTAATTTTTGTGGTCACTGGCAATCTTTGGAGTTCCTTGGCTTGTAAATGCATCACTTCAATCTTGGCCTCCGTTTTTACATGGCATGATCCTTGTGCATTTGTGTCTCTGTGTAAAAATTTTCCTTTTCTTACATAGCCATCAGTGGCATTGGATTTAGGGCCCACTCTAATCCAATATAATCTCATTTTAATTGGATTATATTTGCAAAGCCCATATTTCCAAATAAGGTCATATTCACTGGTTCTAAGTGGACATGGATTTTTAAGGGGCACTTTTCAACCTGGTCCAGTCACCAAGAACACCCTTCTAAGTCCAGACTTCTAGGGTCACCAAGACTATTTTCAGGTTCAACTCATGAGTATGGTTTATTATATCAAAAAAGATATGCATTATAATAAGCAGAGAAAAGGGGCATATGGAGCTTGGTGTAGGAAATAGCAAGGTACAAAACTTCCATTTTTGTTCTCTCAGTGGAGTCTTGTGTAGAGAACCTATTTCTTCCAGTAGTAATACACGGCAATATGCATGGACTATACCAACCAGAAAGCTCACCTGAGCCTTGATGTCTGGAGTTTTATTAAGAGTTCAGTCACACAGAAGTGGTTGCTCAACCATGTTGCTGACCTTAGTTCCCAACTCTTCCAGATGCCAAGCTGATAACACATGATTCAAGGTCTTCCACTATAAATCACATTGTTATCATAGACTACCTGGTGTGGCCATATGCACCAAGCTAAACAAAGAGACTTTTATGAGGTAGGACATTCCAAGGGCTCAGAAATTACTTCCCGGGATCCAGGGGGAAGATCAAATCTCTCTTTGGGCAAGGATGATCTTTTACTAGACAAATTTTGATTAATATTGGTTGATCTTTTGATCAAACTACAGTTGGTAATGCTGTATTGTATACTTGAAATTTACTAAGAGGGTATATCTTAAGCATTCTTATTACAAAAAAAAGAAAAAAAAAAAAAAGGGAAACAAGGGAAGGGAAAGAAAAGGTAAATAAAATGAACCCAGTGATCATTTCACAAAGTGTAGGTATATCAAAACATCAAGTTGTACACCTGCAATATTGTGAAATATATATTTGGTCTTCATTCTCTTTCTTAACCTTTGACTACTAAAATTCTTGAAATGTCCAAAGTGATTAGCATGTCTTTTGTATGCTAATAAAATGACTGGTGGCTGGGGTTTCTTGGTAACTTTAGAATGGGTCTGGTCACTGGAAAGACCAAGGCATGACTGGAAGGTTGGGACTTCCAGCCCAACCCCCCCCCCAACCTCTGAGAATGGGCCAGGGGCCAGGGGCTGAAGGATGAGTTGATCACCAATGGCCAGTAATTTAATCAATCGTGCTTATGTAATAAAGTTTTCATAAAACCCCAAAAAGACAGAGTTCAAGGAGCTTCTGGATAGCCAAAAACATGGAAGTTTCTGGAGGGTGGCACTGGAATGGACATAGAAGCTTCACACTTCTTCCCACATACCTCACGCAATGCAGCTCTTCTATCTAGCTGCCCATCTCTATCTTTTGTAATATCCTCTATAATAAATGAATAAATGTGAGTAAAGTGTCTTCCTGAGTCCTGTGAACTATTGTGGCAAATTAATCAAGCCCAAGGAGGGGGTTGTGGGAATGCTGATTTATAGCTGATTGCTCAGAAGCACAGGTCTCAACATGTGTTTGCAACTGACAACTGAAATAAGGGACAGTCTTGTGGGGTTGAGCCCTCACCAGGAGGTATCTGATGCTATCTCCAGGTAAATAGAATCAGATTTAAATGGAATTAGAAGACACGCAGCTGGTGTCCTCAGGAGAATCTTCTGGAGAATTTCTTGATGCATGGGAAAAAAATCCTCACACATCTAAGAGTCACAGAAGTATTGAGTGTGTGAGTGGTGAGAATAGGGAAAACACCCTTGATTTTTCCTATCATCAGAGCACCTTAAATATATATAATTTTTGTCAATTACACGTCAAATACATTGAAAATAAAAAACAAAATAGTATTCTTACAATCCATGATCATGGTATATGTCTCCCTTTATTTAGAACTTTAGTTTATGTTAGCCATAGCCATGTATATAAATTTTAAACATATTTTGTTAAATGTATCTGTGAATATTTCATGTTTTTGTTAGAATACAATTGTAAGTGTAGTTACTGTCATGTGCCACATAACAATGTTTCGTTCAGTGACGAACCTCTTATACAAAGGTGGTCCCATAAGAACACTATGGAGCTGAAAAATTCCTATTGCCTAGTGACATCCTTGCTGTCCTAATGTCATAGAACAATATTAATACATTATTTATGAGTTTGTCATGATGCTGGTGTCAACAAACCTGCTCTGCCAATTGTGTATAAAGCATAGTATACACAATTATGTATAGTGCATGATACTTGAAAATAAATGACTTTGTTACTGATTTATGTATATACTGTACTATGCTGTTTTTAATAGTATGCTTTTTATCTTAATTTAGAGTGTACTTCTACTTATATATAAAACAAGTTAACTGTAAAACAGCCTCAGACAGGTCCTTCAGGAGTTATCCAGAAGAAGGCATTGTTATCATAGGAGATGACAGCTCCATGTGCGTTATTACCCCTGAAAACCTTCCAGTAGGACAAGACATAGGTGGAAGACAGTGATATTGATGATCCTGACCATGTGATGATCCTAGTCTTATGTGTATCTGTGTGTATTAGTTTTTAAACTAAAATGTTCAAAAAGTAAAACAGAAAAAGAAAAATTAAAAAATTGAGGCTTATAAACCGGGCATGGTGGCTCACGCCTGTAATCCCAGGCGGGAGGATGGCTCAGGGTCAGGAGTTCAAGACCAGCCTGAGCAAGAGTGAGACCCCATCTCTACTAAAAATAGAAAGAAATTAGTTGGACAACTA
>NW_012148330.1:353444-354798 GCF_000956105.1 Propithecus coquereli
TATGTTTCTTTGCAGTCTATCCCACCCACTGCTCCTGCCCCAGGCAAATCTGGATCTGCTTTACTCACAATGAATGTGTTTTCATTTTCTAGTATTTTATATGAGATCACACATTTTGTACTCCTTCGGCTTCTTTGACGCAGCAAAATTATTTTGAGATGTATCTATGTTGTCGTAAAGATGAAGTAGTTCATTCTTTTTATTGCTGAGTAGCATTCCGATGTATGTTTATATAACCTTGTGTTTATCCATTCACGTAATGATAGACATTTGTCTTCTTTCCAGTTTGAGGCCATTATGAATGAAGCTGCTATAAACATTCATGTGCGAACTTCTTTGTGCACATAATAGTAAAATGGCTGATAATATGGTGTGTATATGTGAATTTATGAAGAAAACTTGCCGTTTCACAGTGGGTGCATCACTTTACATCATCACCTGCAATGAATGGGTTTTGTGGCTTCTCCATATCCTTGACAACACTATCACTTTTTAATTTTAGATGTTCCGATGGATGTGAGGTAAATCACATTGTAGTGTTGATTTAAATTTTTTTATTACGAAAGATGCTTAGCATTTTTCTACATGCTTATTAGCAATTCATGTATAGGATACAACTTCTTTCATGAAATTTCATGTTAAAATTTAGCCATGTGTAATTTATTAATTTGTGGCTATTAAGATGTGAGCATATTTACATATTTGAATAGAAATCTATTGCCAAATATTTGAGAATATTTTCTCAATTTCTCATTTCTGACTTGTCTTTGTTTTAAAAGATGCTGTCAAAGGGTAGATGTTTTTGATTTTTCTAATATCAGCTTCAGTTTTTCCATTTTTATTTATTTTTTGTGTGTTTTTGTATCCCAAGAAATTTTTATTACTCCAAGGGCACAGATTTTCTCCTGTGTTATCCCCACCATAAATTTTATAGGTTAAAACCTTACATTTAGATCTACAATGCATGTCAATAAAATGTTTGTATATGTTGTAAGATAAGGGTTAATATTCATTTCTTCCCCCAAATGGCTAGCATATTTTTCCAAAACTGTTAGTTAAAAGACTATTTTTTCCCTTTTCTTTATTTTGATAACAAGCTTAAAAATTGATTATATAATTTGGAGTCTTTCTATGAATTCGTTTCTGTTCCACTGATCTATATGTATATCTCTATGGCAATACTATGCTGTCTTGTTTAAAGTACCTTTATAGTATACCTTGAAAGCAAGTAGTGTAAGTCCCCTAGCTATGTTCTTCTTTTGCAAAACTATTTTGGGTTTTTTATAGGTCATTTGCATCTTCACAAAAATTTTAGAATCAGATAGTTTCTATAAAAATTCTGATAAAATTTTGC
>NW_012148330.1:366003-366894 GCF_000956105.1 Propithecus coquereli
GAAAAAATATATATAAGAGAAATTAATCCCACATAGACTGTCATCAAACAAAGGGAAAGGAAGATTTATAAATGAAAACAAAAAGAGTCAATAGAAAAGTAAAACGTGTAAGAATTTGTTTTGTTTTATTTTCCTCTTCCTTGGCAAACTGATTTGCTGAAAACTATCAAGAAGAGCAGTTTGCCCCGCAGCAAACTGACTCAGTTATAAGGAAAAGTAATTTCAGTTATTTATGGGCTTCCAGAGAAGCCTTGTGAATTCAATACTGTCTTGTTTATCTCTGGGCAATGGTGTTGTTTTTCCTTCTGCTGGCATCTCCACCTTACTTAAGCCAGAATTGCACCATTTCCCTCTTTATGGTTCCTCAGTGTATTGGTATATTAATTTTTTGAACGAGTTATGAATTTTGAAAAGTTCATAAAACTAACATACCAGTTATCAATTTTGAAAGTTGTAACCGAGCATAATTGTCTTTGTGCTTTGACTGCCAGAAATCTACAAGCTGATATTGCCACACAAATTTAAAAACTGTACTGAATTTCACAGTACACATTTCTATGTTCAGGCTCTAACTGGTTTAATAGTATTCTGTTGTCTCTGTCTTGATGATTCCTATGTTCCTATGGTATATGTATTTCTGTAATTTACCACAAATGCTTTTGGAAATATGGAAAATATTTAATTGGTTTGATAACTCAAAATTTATCATTTTATTAATATTTCCCCTCTCCTGATTTTCCTTAACTATGGCCGATATCTCTTGGCCTTATTTGTTTGGAATTCTGAGCACCTGATTAAACTATAGATAAAGGTTTCCATAAATTCTTTTCTCCTTTTAAATATTAAACTAGTTAAAAAATCACTGAAATAGAGAAGTACAGGAACTATTAA
>NW_012148330.1:367786-370724 GCF_000956105.1 Propithecus coquereli
AGCAATTAATATTAATTTTTAAAGCTGGAGGATGTTCAATATTGCATGCAGAAAAAGAAAGATGAAAAGTAAATCCAAATCACCCTGAATAGCTTCTAAGAGAACAAAGACTTGGAGATACCAGAGGATTGCAGAGGAAAAATTAGGATGACTATGTGCTAGAAAATGGAAACATGTCAAAGTCTGTGAACTGAACAGCTGTATTTTCATAAGAGAACTTTCACTCACTGGATTGAATCCAGTGAAAAATTTTTCAAATTGAGTATATGAGCCACAGGAGAGGGAGGATGTAGGTCTGAGAGTTGAGAAGAACATTAAATAATATTTTGCAGGCTAAATAGTGGGAGCTTTGGCTTCCCCCAAATTACTCCAGTTTTCTGACAACCAAACCTAGGTCTTCCCATGTAGAAAATTGGTGTAATTTTCTCTAGAAATCCTAAATACCCTTAATAAAACAATTACTGATCCAGACATTTGGGGATCGCCTGAACTAAAGCACCATCTAGTTAGATTCAATCACTATAGAATGAAACCCAACAATTACTAAAATGCATATTGAGACAAACACGTGTGCACGCATGCAAATGCTTGCGAGTGTACACACACACATACACACACCAGCTTTCATTCAACTTTTCAGTGCTTCAATCTTGAATATGATTTGACAGCTTAAGCCTAATAGATATTTGAGGAAATTCTTCTACTTAGTTAAAAATAAAGGAATAAGGTGGTTTAAAAAACAGTAGCAAAATTGCAGCATAAAAGAAATTTAAAATAATAATACCTTCACAAAACAAAAGATAATAAAAGAAATGTATGATACAAAAATACAGTATCAGAAGGCTGAAATGTCCTCCTCGAAATTAGAATGTGATGGGTAAACAAAAACTTTAAAAAAAGGTTAATGAAAAGTCAGGAAAATCTTCCATAGAAAAGACTAAAAAGATGAAAATTGAGAAATACATAAACAATCCAGGAAGACTATCTTCCACCAATGAGAATTCCAGGAGTATCAGAGAAAAATAGATATGAATACTACATAGAATATAATACGAGAAAATATCCCATAATTGAAGGATACAAGACTCTAGATTAAATAAGCCTATGAAAAGCCAGCAAAATTCATACTACCACCACCACCACGGCATCATCATCATCATCATCATCATCATCATCATAGGACCACACCGAGGCACACAAGACAAACCATTGTCACATTTCAGTACAAAAAATAAAGAGAATGTTCATAAAGCTCTGGAGAGGAAAATGTCACATAAAACAACAGAAATAAAGTTGAAATTAGATTTTTCAACACCAATATTTGATGTTACAAGACCACAGATCACGGCCACCTAAATTGAGAGTAGAAATTACTTTCAACTAGAATTCTGTAGAATTCTATACCTACACAAATTTACAATAAAGGTGTAGATTAAAAACAAGAGTCAGAAAATATTTGTTTCTGTTCTTAGGAAATGTCCAAAATCTCTTGGAAAACTTCAGGAAATTCTAGGAATAAACTAAGTAAAAAGAAGGCATCTGATCCCAGACACAGAAGTAAAAACAAAGTAACAGTGAGAGAAGAAATAGGGATAGCAGTTTTGTATTAGGCTTATAGAGCTATAAATTCACATTGTAATAGGGGAAATTGGGAAGATTCCCTTTAGGAAAAAAATGGATTTGGTAATTTGTGACTTATTTGAACATTGGGAAATTAATAATCGCTAGCATTGGACAGATTTGATGAAGTATGTCGTAAAGTTAGCAGCTAGATAAGTTAATAATGACAGCTAGAGAAATCGATGCAATTGTGAACTCCAGAAAAAAATCTGGGTTTCAATATGATTGTACAAACTTAATTTATGCCTACTCTAAATCATTGACCTAGGAAATACTCATGCACTGATTACTTCAGACATATGTGGAACTGTTTTTTCCTGAGCTAATCACTTAGACAAGGTCACAAAGATAACATTTGATTAGTTTATACTATCTGGACTTATCCTTGTTGTTTTGGTCAATCTCAATACAAAATTTATGACTGCTCCCAAGAGGGTATGTTGCTGGGGAGTTAGATCCATTGATTAATACATTCAAAAAGAGGGGACAT
Organism: Propithecus coquereli; assembly: GCF_000956105.1. Taxonomy (NCBI): domain Eukaryota; kingdom Metazoa; phylum Chordata; class Mammalia; order Primates; family Indriidae; genus Propithecus; species Propithecus coquereli. Next base: position 369,897 of record NW_012148330.1, read on the forward strand.
TTTTCCCTCAACTGAAAATATTCGATTTGACCAATTCTTTGTGATTAACCAATATATCTGCTTAGCAAAAGGAGGATAATCAAATTGCATTGGTTTTAAGGGACTGAGATCTATAATCATAATCTATTTCTGATCTGCAAATTGTAGAACCATATGGACACCCTCGGGTATATTTCTTTTATAATATCACTAATAGAATGTCCTAAAGCTTCAGATAGAATGCCTTACAACAACCTTCTAATAAACTCGGTACTTCATGAGGTTACACATGTTAAATTAAACTAAATTTGGCCTGAGGCTGTCTCCATACTTTGAGTTCATACATAGGGAACGGCAACCTAGCTTACTACGTAGACAGATTGCCACCTAATTAAGAGTATATTCTTGTAACTAGCTGAGTCTTAGCCAATCATTGGCTGGCAACTGATCAAACCATGTTTATATAAGGCAAAGATGAGCTATAACCAAGCAAATTGTTTCTATACTTCCTTGTTTCTGTCTATAAACACTGCCTGTCCATGTTGCTGGGTGGAGCTCTCTGAAACTCTCTGGTTCTGAGCTCTGCCTGACTCATGAATCAATCTTTCTGTGATCAAATAAACTCTGCTAAATTTAAATCTAAAGTTTTTCTTTTAACATCCAATCTCCTCTGACTTTAAAAACAATTGTGCATTTCTATCATTTACAAATTGCAAAAAGGTCCAACAACTGCAAAGCAGAATTATTATTTACATTTTATTTCCTAGAAAATTTACCAAACTGGACACCAAGTGGAGTTGGCTATATTATTTCATCTGGATTTCCCCATGGGATTTGAATTATCTACTT
>NW_012148330.1:373824-375208 GCF_000956105.1 Propithecus coquereli
TCTATTGAGTGATTGATCCTGTGCTGACACCTGATAATCATATCTAAAGGTGCACAGTGACTTTCTAATCTACAAATAAAGTAGTTTTTTTTCAGTTATTATCCTTTTCAACTTTGTCACTTAAAATATTGCTTCCTGGTTTACTGCATCTTAATACACCCCATATGTGTCCTAGGACTAATTCTGCCTTAATGCCAAATTTCTACTTTTAACATCTTCCCACTCTGTGTTTCCAGGAGGTGTACGTTCATCCTTTTCTGTTTCCTATATAACCTCCCATCTCCATTCACATTCAGCACACTCTATGAAAAAGAATTACAAGCTGTGGATCATAACAATATTCCTCCTTCTATATCACTCTATCATTGTTTTCCCTGTGAAAATACTTAAAATTCAAAAATATTTCCTCTCTTTCTTGACCTTATTTTCTAAAGCAGGTCCTTTAACTGACTTGGATGTTTCAAATCACATAAACTTTGGTTCTTTTCCAATTCATTCTACATGGCCTTGCAATGCAGTATAATAGAAGGAATACAGGTTCTAAAGATGAATTTTCCTCAGTTCATATTTTAGAGACCTTCCACTTATTCACTGAGTGACTTAAACCCTCAGAAAATGAGGAACTCTATAAATGTCATTTCCCATCCTTTCTGGATACACTGCAGTCACCTGATCACTACCCTGTTCAATAGTCCCCACTTCTTTCCCACTAAGCAATTTTGTATTCCTTAATCAGCCATTCATTACATGCCTGGAATATCTTTCTACCCTCAAATTCACTCCCTTCTTTATACGTACCATAAACTTCAGCCACTTATTTTTATTCGCCATCACTGAAGCACTCCTCATTACAACCATTTAAGCTCTGCTTATGTTTGCTAATTTTCACAAAACAATTCTATTAAGCTTTCCAAAAATGATTTTGCTATTATTTCAGTTATTTCCACTAAGCAAACCACTTACAATGTAATAAACAGAGCATTTGACTATGATAAATAGATAAATAAGGCAAATTTTTAATGAGAAAAAAATTAGTAATAAATTAATGTATTTAAGATAGGCAGAACAGACTGAAGTAAACATTTAATTTAAAACAAGGGTAATGACTTTAAGATTATTTTTTCTATTGACATTCACATTAACGTTTTTAGGAACGAAGACAATCCATTCCATCTTCCTCAAATGTTTTCTAATACAATCTAATAAGTCATTCTAATATAGGAATATATACTGAGAGATACACATACTGACATTATATGATTCTACCCAAGTTTACTGCTTTTATATAAATATTCAAGCTTTGTGAAAAGCAATGTAGGTTTTTTTATGCTTACTCTGATTATTAAAGCTAAAACTTTAAGAATTTAGTGCTGTGAGTAGTAAT
>NW_012148330.1:376285-378284 GCF_000956105.1 Propithecus coquereli
CACCAGTTACTCAGCAGCTGGTTAATAGCAGTGATAGAATTAGAAACCACTTTTCCTTATTACTAGACCAGGGACAGACTTTTTAAAAGATGATTGTTACTTTATTATCATTTCTGGGGTAAACTTCAACTTAAGACAAGGAACTTTGTTTGGTCTATGAGAATGTTGAAAAGCTCTCTAGGAGATCCCAATATTCAGAGAAGATTAAGCACCCTCGCTTTGGGGTCTTCACTTTTATCCTTCACTTTTTGTCCTCCTCAAGTTTCTCTCCTTTTTTATTAAGAAGGAAAAAATTCTCTCTACAGTATTGGATTTCCATTTACTTCATCTTTCAGAGACTTAAGTTACATGAATGATTTTTTACCTCTTACCAGAGGGTGACCTCTTACCTGTCAACATGCTTTCTTTAAAGATCAACAATTTCCACTTGGAATGTGGCTTCTTTGGGGTCACATTGTACTACTGGAAGGTTCCTGTGACCTTAGTTTTGGCTTCCTTCATAGCCAGGCACTGTATCCAGAACCATGGTCCGAACCCTCCTTCTTTTACGCCACAAAGGCAAAATCTTTAATAACAAACTGAAAACACTCAGAGGCAAAATAGGGATTCCCAAAGACATCTTTTGTTTTCTCTCTCTTTTTTGATCATTTTATTTTATTTTGTTTGAGAATATTATGGGGGTACAAACATTTTCGTTACATGAATTACTTTTGTACAGTTTGAGTCAAAGTTATAAGTATGTCCATCATCCAGATATGGTGTGCATCGTTCCCGTTAGGTGTGAATTTATCCACTCCCCATCCACCCCACTTGCTTGATTTCCACTGAATTTTACTACCATATGTGCACATGACTGTTGATCATTTAGTTCCAATTTAATAGTGAGTACATGTGGTGTTTGTTTTTTCATTCTTGGGATACTTCACTTAGGAGGATGGTCTCCAGTTCCATCCAGGTTGTTACAAAAGGCATTAGTTCACCATTTTTATGGCTGAGTAGTATTCCATGGTATACATAGACCACATTTTGTTAATCCACTCACGTATTGGTGGGCATTTGGGTTGTTTCCACATCTTTGCAATTGTGAATTTTGCTGCTATTCTGTTTTCTCTTTATCACCTCTAGTCCAATGGTCCCTCTGTACTGACTCGCCACCCCCTCAATCCGTCCCCTTCATTTCCACTCCCCTCCTCTTGATCCTCATAGTGGTCTGTGCAAAATCATCAGTATCCTCAGCTTATTCAACGGCCCTTAGCACATCCCAGGATATATTGCTGTATCAGCCTTATCTTGCTTTTTCCTTGTCGTTCACACACGCCCTATTCTTTGGCCGCCATAATCTAATGCAGCCATCAGCTACCACAACACTAGGTCCCAGTAACTCAGGACCTTCTCCAACAGGGGTTAAAGTGATATGTTGTGATTGCTGCTACAACAATAGCGGCTACAGTGATCGGGACAAGGAAGGGAAGCCAAAGAGATGGCAATCAAGGCTCTGGGCAGGGTGGTGAAAATCAGTAAAAATATAAGAAGCAATGGGCTTGGATCTGGATTACTGTAATTATTTTAGATGTACATGAATATTTATGGAAAACTGGAAAGTGTTCACTAGGTTATCAAGTTCTTTACAGCAAAGCTAGACTCTTGCATAGACCTATGCATTCTCTTTGACTCTCACTTGGACAATTTATCAAATAGGAAGAAAGAGTCAGTATGAATGGATTAGAGACATATTTTGAACCAACATATCTCTACAATGTGAATATTCTTGAATTAAGACCAACATAAATTATTTAAAGAACAATTCATCCTAAGGTCTCAAAAAACTTGCCAGATAAATTGATTTTGCTTCATCATAATTCTATGTATTTACATTATGAGTGTACATCTCCACTTTGAAATTTACTGTATTTACTAAAATGTGGTGGTTGCATCATAGAGTGGAAAAAGAGCTATATAAGGATTAAGAAGCACTTCATATATTAAATTACTCTAATTC
>NW_012148330.1:382273-384126 GCF_000956105.1 Propithecus coquereli
AATATGTATTTGTTAGGCATTCACAGATACATTTTATTTTATTTTTGTTTTGGAGACATGATCTGGCTATGTCATCAGGGTTTGAGTGCAGTGGCGTCATCATAGCTCGGTGCAACCTCAAACTCTGGGCACAAGTAATATCTCTGCCTCAGCCTCCAGAGTAGCTAGGACTACAGGCACATGTCACCATTCCTGGCTAATTTTTCTGTTTTTTTTGTAGAGGTGGCCCAGACACTTTTGTTTAATACATATGTTTCTAAATTTATTTTCATATCACCTCAATTTTAGAAAATACAATGAAAAATGAATATGTGACTGAAAAACATTTTATCCTTCCAATCTTGTCTAACCATTTGCCTTCTAGAACACAGATAATATTGAATAACTAGATGGAGACTTGAGATATGGCCAATACGAATAAGACAAAGTTTTGCTTTTCTTATGAATTATTTTCTCTGGAAAATCTGAAGGAAATAGGACTTCCCTCAGGGACCCACAGTATAGGAAGTTCTGATTTTTCCTATCCAGGATAGCTTGGGATAGGATAATCAATGAGAAAGACAGAAGAGGAGGGTTAGGGGTGGAGAACAACCACCACAAAAGAAAACTACAGGACCATGGGAGAAAAGAGTTGGAAAAAGAAAAAGAAAAAAAGAAACAGGAGGCTGGCAGAAATCCATCTGAGGAGAATTCTGTATGATTTAATGGAAAAGAACGAATTTGTCTTCTCTTATGGACACTTCTTGTGGTCAATCTCACAGTAGGTGATTAAATATAAAATGTCCGATTTCGAATCAAAAGTGTAGTTTAATATATCTCAAACAAGAAGTAGAACAATTAATCAAAGTATGTACCTAAACCATCAACACAGTTTTGTCATCTTAATGATAGGTTGTTTATGCCAGCAACAAAGCCTGAAGAGCAAGTGACGATGAAATCGCCAAAGGCTTTTCCACACCTTGTTGAGAATTGAATATTTTTCTTGTATATGAGTATATTCTGTCTCACGAGACTCAAACCAGTGAACTGTGAACCTGCTTCACAATGTGTACATTTCATTTTGAAATTGTTATTTACATAAATTCTTAGTGAACAACATGATAGAGGCTTTCCTTAACTCTGCCTTGTCATCATTCTCCAGCAGGTTAATTTCCATCCCAGGAAGAGTCCTTTTTCAGCTTTTCTGTTCTCATAGTAAAATTTTAAACATACCATCTATTTTTCTGGTGTTTAAAATAGATAGTTCTGCACTCAACACACAATACACAATAACAGCATACCAGGCCCCCAACCAGAGAGTAAATCATTAACTGTTGCACAGCTAACTGGTAGAGAAAACAGTTTGGAATTCTCCTTAAGATCTTCCTCTCTAGCTCCAAATGACAGTGACACTGTCCAAAAAAATCCGGGTTGAGTTTTGGAATCCAAAGTTTGTAAAAATGCATTCAGAATTATTTAAATATCACATAAGTTATATAAAGATTTATATTACTCTTAGGAAGCAAGTGGAGGCGTTTCAGGGCAATGTGCATCAATATGATTTTTAAGTTAATCAGCAAATAAATAGTAATTTTATTTTCAAAAATGCAAAGCATCACAAATATAAGTTTAAACAACTCCAAAACAAAGTAAATAATCTTGGGCTTTGATTTTAACTCTGAGGTTAGGTAGAAATACTTACATGTGTTCTCTTCCATATATTTGTTTCTCCAGAGTGATCCTGTCCATTGAAAATATTCTGTTTCATTTAACTATAGATTTTTATTAGTTTTTTTTTTTAAATCCAGCATTTGTTTTTATGTTTAGGACACTGTTGTCCAGTGGAACATCTTTGAATAATTGTCTCTGCATTT
>NW_012148330.1:384176-386111 GCF_000956105.1 Propithecus coquereli
CCTCCTTTCTCACTATAACACATTCCATTGAAAAATTCATAAAAAATGTATGAATCCACAGAGGAAAAATTCCAACTGCAAAATACCTATTCCCTCAAAAGAGAGACTTCTCTTCTACTTTGGCTCCCTATTTTAACTTCTCTTCCTCTTTCTCATCAGTAATATAGACTGTTGAGCATTTCAAGAGAAAAAGAACAATTTGAACGACCTCTTCCCCACACTACCTACTTCCTACTAGTTAGAATGTGGACACTTAGCTTCATAGCTCATCAGGTTATGAAATATTGCTCTCAACCACAGTAGCAGATGTGATTTTGTTTAAACTTTTAAGCCTGGTTATGTGTTGGATACTTTTTTCCCTAGGACATTGAACCTAAATTTTCCAATCCAGAATCTCAGTGACTGCTTCCTGAATAGAATAGTCAGAAATGTGAAAACATACAGGATCTTATTTACCCTGATCAAAGATTAAGAGTCCATATGTAGGGAGAAAAAAATGACAAAACAGGTAGTTTAATTAAATGTCCATTGAAAACTATGATTCTTAAAATTCATTTACAAATGTAAAAAACAAGCAGGACATAATGTCATACAATGCTGCATCAATTAGGGTTAAGTTTATCTGTGAGTGACAATCAAAATAACCACAGTTTAAACAAGGTTGAAGTTTCTCTGTTACGTAGAGCAATCTGGAAGTAGATGAGCTAGGGAATTGGGGAGTGACATAATGTTTTAAACCCTCAATTCTACATAGAGCTTCCACGTGGAGTTCCAGGATAGTTTTTGAGCCTCAACCATCAAGTCCATGTTTCGGTTAGCAGGAATAAAAGGAAGAAATTAAGTTGTTCCTCTTCCCTTTGAGGACAAATTTTACTCACCACTTCTACGAAGATTTCCTTAACCAGAATTTAACAACATGGTCATATATAACTGGATGAGAGTTTGATAAATCTGGTCTCCTCACTCCCAATGTGCAGCCATTTTTCCACAAAACAAACAAGGGATTCTATAATGAACAGTAAATAAATGGATATCAGAACATACGTTTCTACAAGACCTGTAGTGTCTAAAATCTTTACTATTTTATATTTTCTCCTTTACTGCCATTTGATTTATTTTTTTCATATAAGTTTGCAATATGTAAAGACATCAAAACATTGAACATGCATTTTTATCTTTGCCTTATTTCTTTATTTAATTTTTAATTTAGGATAGCATTCTTATATTTCTTATTTTCAATATGTAATATAGATGTGGTCATTAAACTTCAACAAGAGTAAATTGGTTTCCACTTCAACCTACATCGCTCAGTCAGATAAAATGTTTTAAAATACCAATTATGTCTTGAATGAAGTAGTTACTTCCCAGTGGTTCTAGTAAGTTATCTTCATAAAAATCAAGGTTTGCATTCTTTGAATTAGAATTACTCCTTCAGCCTGTGTGCTCAAGAACTCCTAAGGCAATCGTCTTTTCCCTGCTGGGTGGTTGTCTGCACAGCATTTCATAGAGCCTCTGCTCATTCATTCTACAGGGACCTAATGAAGTTTTTTCTGCAATCACCAGGCGGATAGCCTGAAGTCAGGCAGTGACTTTCTATTTTAAACTTACTGGAATTTAAATTTTCAACAATACATCACATAGCTGCAACTTAATTTGAAGTCAACTATTCTATAACCAAAAGAAGGAAAATAAATCACCTTCTAAAGTAATTGGAAGAACAAAGATAATATTTCGAATACAATTGAATTAATGATGATAATATAGCACTAAATGAAGCGATCACAGTAAAATTTGAACTTCTTTTGATTTTCTGGGCCTTTGTTGGAAGAATTTCTAATCTTTGACCAATTTCTTCATAAAGCCATCTGCAGTGCTTCACTGTCAATAAAATGATTTTAATAAAATGCTATTTTAGAATGTTCTTAATACAAAATT
>NW_012148330.1:386161-386771 GCF_000956105.1 Propithecus coquereli
TGAGGGATTAAAAGAGTTATATAAAAGGATTCTACAGATTTTTGTAATTATTTATAATGAACATTATCAGCATGCAGTTATCACACACAGGAGACGGAGCTGTGTTTAAAAAAAAGGTTACTAGGTTTTGTTTCTATCTAGCTATATGAAAGAGAGAGGAAATAAATTTTATTAAGCATAGTTTTCTACAGCTGTACAACAAATTACCACAAATTCGATGGCTTGAAAGAATACTCATTTGCTATTTCACATTATTCAGAAGTCTGGGTGGGTCCCACTAGGTTCTATGTTAGAGTCACACAAACTGGAGGCTTTCAGGGAAGAATGCACTTGCAAGCTCATTCAGGTTGTTAGCCAAGTTCTGTCTTTGTGGTTTCAGGGTTAAGGTCCCCATTTCTTTGATGGCCACCAGTAGCTGGAAACCACTCTCATCTTCTAGAGGCCACCTGATCTGCATTCCTTGTCCCGTGGCCCCATCTTCAAGGCTGTGCAGGTGCATCAAATCCCTCCTGTACTTTCAATCTCTGACTTTTTCTTTTGCTATCAGGTAGGGCAACTTTTATGTTTTTAAAAGAAATTAGGTCAGACCTACCTGGATAATTTTCCTATT
>NW_012148330.1:386821-388253 GCF_000956105.1 Propithecus coquereli
TTCTACAGATTTTTGTAATTATTTATAATGAACATTATCAGCATGCAGTTATCACACACAGGAGACTGAGCTGTGTTTAAAAAAAAGGTTACTAGGTTTTGTTTCTATCTAGCTATATGAAAGAGAGGAAATAAATTTTATTAAGCATAGTATTAGTTTTCTACAGCTGTACAACAAATTACCACAAATTCGGTGGCTTGAAAGAACACCCATTTGCTATTTCACATTATTCAGAAGTCTGGGTGGGTCCCACTAGGCTCTATGTTAGAGTCACACAAACTGGAGGCTTTCAGGGAAGAATGTACTTGCAAGCTCATTCAGGTTGTTAGCCAAGTTCTGTCTTTGTGGTTTCAGGGTTAAGGTCCCCATTTCTTTGATGGCCACCTGTAGCTGGAAACCACTCTCATCTTCTAGAGGCCACCTGATCTGCATTCCTTGTCCCGTGGCCCCATCTTCGAGGCTGTGCAGGTGCATCAAATCCCTCCTGCATTTTCAATCTCTGACTTTTTCTTTTGCTATCAGGTAGGGCAACTTTTATGTTTTTAAAAGAAATTAGGTCAGACCTACCTGGATAATTTTCCTATTTAAAAGTCCACTGACTTAAGTCTTTAAATGCACTTGCAAAATCCTTTTATAGCAGCACCTAGATTCATATTTGCTTCACTAAAAACAGGTCAAGAATCTTGGAGGGTGGGGCTCATCTTTAGAACTCTGACTACCATAAACATTTACTATTTGGAAGCCTATCAAATTCATATTTCAACCCTTAAAAATAAGACTTTGTCAAAGCAAATATTATTATTCCTTTTAATAGATGAGAAAATTGAGACTTATTGAAGAATTTTTTCCCCTCAGATTATTCCATTTAACTAAATCCGAATTTAATCACAGGTTTGTCTGATTGTACATTTCATAGCTTCCAGCCAAATCAAAGCACAGATATTGGCAAATAACCATATAAGTATTTGAGAAGAAGTAAAATTAAAAGATCTTTTTATTAATCTGCATGGAAAATCCATGTTAAAAATGATGAATTCTAATAAATATTTTTTTGTAGTAGAAGAGCGCAGAAACTCCAGAGCCTAAGGACATGATTTTGCTTAGCTCTTTCCATTGTCTGCCAGTTTTGTAACCTGATAGCTCTTGCTAAATACTTAATCCTTGTTTCTAAATCTTTTACTTTCTCTCTTAATTGTGGTTCCTCTCCATGGGTTTTCTGTTATACAGGACAAGATTCAATTTACTGGTTTGTGACATTTTCAAATTTCAAGCACCCAGTCAGTTTTGAAGAATTAGAAATTTAAGCTTCTTAATGTGTTTCTTGAAAAAAGGTTTTCTTAGTGGGAGACTAGAAAACCTAATACAAACTGTGTTTTAAGTATATGGCCTTTAGTTTCTTCTAATGTATATCAATGGATTTTGATATCCTTAT
>NW_012148330.1:389013-389431 GCF_000956105.1 Propithecus coquereli
CATTAATTAAAAAATGCTAGGTTTTGTTCCACAGGGAGTAAGAGACATAAATAATAAATTTAAATAAATCACACACAATGTAGTAAAAACACTGCCTTAAGTAAGGTCAAAAGGAATTTGATTTCTCCACAAGATGCAGGTTCATGTAGTATCCAAATCTCCATCATTCTTCCTTCTTTTCATAATCCAAGGCAAAACAGTCTTCCTCAAACTGTCTGAAGGGCATTATATTTGCCTTAGAAACTTTGCTCTGTCTTACTTTTTTATTCCCTTCTCTTCTGTTGTTTAGTACTTTCACCCAAAAAGCATGTTAGTAGAGTATGAGTTAATTAGCAATGTTGATAGTGATGGCAACAAAAAATATGTACATTTTCTCTTTGAGAAGAAAAGGTATAAATCAAAAATGTGAGTATCCCTT
>NW_012148330.1:389481-390301 GCF_000956105.1 Propithecus coquereli
CATACATGATTATTGAACATTTGAAATGTGACTAGTGTGATGAAAGAAAGCTGAATTTTTAATTTTATTTATTTTTAATCATCAATTTCAATTCAAATAGCCTCATGAAGCTAGTAGCCACCATATGGACAGCACAGGTCTAAAGTAACAAGTATAGATATTCCCTTAATGGCCACTTTAATATGGAGTCTGTGGCAGATGCTAGCAGTGCCCTGACATATACCCTTGGCACTGTATTGTTCCTGTGCTTTCTGAATGATGTTGGCCCACACAAAGGCCATAGTTCAGGGAAGTTAATTTCCCTGGGGAGCAGCCCTCAATAAAGACAGAAGAGGATTGATGAAAAAAGACTCCATCATCCTCTCCTCCTAGAGGGAAAATTCTGAGGCCAATTCTACACTGGGTCCCCAAAGTCTGCAATGGGATCGAGCTCCAGTTATGCACTACGATAACTTACTTATTAACATGTCTTGTTGACTTTCTTCATTTTCCCTTAACTCAACTTCCCACTAATTTACCAATTGTTTCTGGTATCACAGCCCAAATAAATCCTTTCCTTTGGGCTAACTTCTTAATTTACTAAAGACTAGATTACCTGATTCTCCTTGGTGTTTCTCTTTACCCATGATATTCCTTCCTTATCCCTCACTAATAGATTTGTGAACCATGTCAGTTTTTTTCTTTACCATTGCATCCTTACAGCTTGGTATACTGCCTGACAAAGTATATCAACCTATCAATATTTGATGAATGATTGGATGAGTAAATGAATAAATATATGCATGAGTGATCAATAAAAAATAAGGCATAAAGTCAGTCC
>NW_012148330.1:393491-393820 GCF_000956105.1 Propithecus coquereli
TATTCTATCAAAAAAAGTTAAAGATATTCTGAAATCTTTCACTATATAGGAGATTTGTTAGTTATACCATATGATTTTTATAGTTTTCATATTATATGTTTGGTTGGCTATTGGAAAATGCATATGTCACTTTTCTAAAAACATTTCTACATGTTCATATTCTTTGGAAATTATAGTCATTTCTTTGGTTCCACTACTCCTTACAAACTCTATTTTTTTACTATAATAATTTTGTAGATGCACTTCCTCTATAGGGAATAAATTTAAAGGTTAATTTCTACATTTAGACATGGGAGAAGTTAGAATAGGACATGTTCACATGTTATCCT
>NW_012148330.1:394038-394431 GCF_000956105.1 Propithecus coquereli
TTCTGCTGTGATGCTGCAAAGCCCATTATAGTTGCCAGGTTCTTGGAAACATGCAACCTTTGGCAAATTTTACTAAAAATAAGTCCTCTTCGTAACTGCCAAAAATCTAACTGTTTGGCAAGAATCCCAGGAAGTTTCCTTTATAAGATCTGAAATCTCTGCTACCTGCTTCAAGAAGAAGTCATTAAATATGGGACATAGATTCATAACATACATTATCATTTTTGCTGGAAATTCAGTCACTATAAAATTCGTTATGGGGAATCTGGATAAATTAATTTTGCCACTGTTTCAAGTGCACAAATTTTGCCTGCTGCTTCTACTATGGAGTTTCAGCAAATTAAATTTATGGAATGGCATTTGCAGTTCCCCTATTGCCAGGAATTAATTCTC
>NW_012148330.1:398830-400634 GCF_000956105.1 Propithecus coquereli
TTTTATATAAGATTTCCCTCAGTTTTGTAAACTAATAATATTACTTGAATATTTTACAAGGTATAATTCTTAAGAGAGCAAATACTCTCAGCCAAAATGTAACATCCTTAGGAGAACAAAAGGCATAAGCATAGCTGTAATATGCTTTGTGAGTCTGACTTTATTTTGTTTAGCCAGTTCACAGTTGCCATGATAAACCTGGATTTTTAAGGATAATTATTTCGGATTCCCCTCCATTTCTGTGTCTACTGCTTGGAAACATGTGCTGAGCACCTCACATATTTTTATCATTTTATTTTGCATATGATCTTTTCAGTGTTTCAAGAATTTAAAGGATTTTATAATAAATGCTCATTATAAACCATAATGAGGACAGGCTATGGTTTTCCTCTGCTCATTCTTTGTGTACATCAGCTTAATGACTTGTTAAAAAAAATGGCTTCTCTCACATTACCTTCCTCAATAGCGACTTGATATGTTACATTGTTATAATTGAACAAACATGTATATAGCATTTATAAAATACTAAATCCTACTGTCTTTTAATAATGTGTTAAAGCAACAATATCTCTACCATATTTACTATTTTGACTGGTATATATGTAAGTATACACATGAACACACGCATAAGCAGTCACATTTTAAAAATTATCTGAAAGGAATACTAAAATTGAATGTTTAGTAAATTTCTTTTTTTCTTAGAGTCCTCCACTATGTTTTTACTCTAGTAAATTTTAATGAAGTCAAAACTACACATTTTTATATGAAGAAAATTATAGCAACAATATATGAGAGTATATATTAACATGGAGTGGAAATGTTTTATGCAACAAATTAAAAAAATAGTTTGAAGAACACCTAAGAGAGTGGGGGCAGCATGGCTTAACAAAAAAGAACTATACCACTGCATAAATACTTTGGAAGTTCATAGATTTTAGACAGTTTTAGTAAAATGTTGAGATTTAATCAGAAGATTATAAAACTCTCCTCCTCTCCCACATCTTCCCAACACACAAAAGAGCTATCGTATAATGTTCAAAATGTGCCAATTTAAAGTCAGAGATTATCGTGATGTATTTTTTTAAAATACGATAGTATTTTCCATATACATGAAAACTGCTTTAAATATAAAGACACTGAGAGTTAAGAAGTAAAGGGATAAAGAAAGATATAGCATGTCGACCGTAATCAAAATAAAGCTATCATAGCTGTATGAATTTTAAACAAAGCCCTCTTCAAAACAAAGATGAATATCAGGGATAAAGAGGAACATTTATCAGACATGAAAGATCTAACTCTTCAAGAAGATCTACAATCTTAAATAAGCACAAAAGGCAAAAATGATACAAATTAAAAGAGAAGTAGAAAAATTCCACTATTCTTATAGATGACTTTGACGTCTCTTGGTCAGTAAATGATAGATCAAGCAGGCAGAATATCAGTAAAGATATAGATGACTTGAACAGCGCTATCAATATTACCTAATTGACATTTATAGAATACGACATCCAAAGACAGTAGAATGCGCATTCTTTTCAAGATGACATTATACAATCACCGAGATAAACCACATTCTGAGCTATAAAACACACCTTAGTAACTTTAACAAAATAAACATCATTTTGAAAAGTTCTCAATTTGCAATGGAATTAAGATAGAAATCAGTAGCAGAAAAATAGCTGGAAAATTTTCAAATGTTTATAAGTTAAACAAGTTTTCTAAATAACACGTGGTTTAAAAAATTTCCTGAGAAATAGAAAATATATTTTGGACTAAATCAAAATGAAAATGAAGCCTTCCAAAA
>NW_012148330.1:400684-401179 GCF_000956105.1 Propithecus coquereli
GAATTGAACACTGATGACTGTTCTTTATTCTAAATTTCTCCCTGAGGGCACTGGAGAAAGTCACACCCATTTAATATTCCTTTCAATTGTTAATCAAAGAATCTCCGAACCTGCCTATGATCCATAAACTGCTGCTTCAAGATATCCCACCTTTTTGGACCAAACCAAAGTATAACCTTCACGTACTGATTTATTATTTTGCCTGCAACTTCTGCTTTCCTGAAATGTATCCCTACCTTCCAAAACTCTCCCTTGTAAGCCATTAGAGAGCTCAGATCTTAAGAGTTAGCTGCCTGTTCTCCTTGCGTGGCTCCATGCAACAAACACCTTTTCCTCCTGTTGCAGCTTCAAGCTTCAGTGTTTTGCTTTGCTGCTCCATGGGAGCAGACCCCAGTTTTATTCAGTAATATCATTAGAACCAAGAAAGCTTCTCTCTCTCTTCCTCTCTCTCTGATTTGATGAAAATGTTAAAAATTATAAATAATCAAACACCCC
>NW_012148330.1:401229-402398 GCF_000956105.1 Propithecus coquereli
TCATTGAAGTTTGTTCATGTGGCCAGTTACACTACCAATCAATGAACAAAAAACTAAAGAAATATTATAGAACAGAGTGTAAAAGATATTTCAGGTTTTATTTTCATATTTACAGCCATTGTTGAAAGTCATTGTTTAACATTAGACTTTAAATTGGTATTTTTAAAAAGGCATTACAAATTTTGTTTTCATAGTAGTCTGTAGTAGACTGAATATATTCCCCCAAAACTCATATGTTGAAGCCCTAATCCCCAGTGTGGGTTTATAGATGGGGCCTCTAAGAAAGTAATTAAGGTTAAATAAGGTCATCAGAGAGGGATTTTGATCTGATAGGATTAGTGTCCTTAAAAGAAGAGACATAGCAGAGAGCTTTCTGTCTTTCTCAAAGTACGGGCACTGAGGAACATCCATATGAGGACAGAGGGCAGAAAACATGAATGTTTTTTATAACTTTTCTCCATTGTGTGGCATGATGTCTAGTCAAAGTAGATCATCAATAAATATTTGTTGAATGAATAATGCATTTGGAATAATGACAAAAAGAAAGATGTCAGCTCTTTTAATAAAATATGGGAAATTTGTAAAAATACAATTAAGTTGAATATTATCATTATAATAATGTAGATTATTTTTAAAAAACCCTTTGTGTCTACTTGCATAAGTGAGCTCAAGTACTATACAACTGCTATGAAAGCAGTCAATTTGCTGATCCAGAGTATAACATTCTATGTGAAGCCCAGAAAGAAATAAATTTTAAATGCTCTAGTGATGTTTATTAAGTAATAGTAATGGCCAGTGCCTGATAACTTGGAAATAAAGAGGTTTATGTTAAAGTATTCTTGATGCTTCATTTCTTCCTTTGTAGAAATTTGAAGACTGAGCAATCAAATATTTATTAACTATGGTAAGAATAATACTGAAAAGAATAGTCAAAATTCTTTATAGTTCATCCATATAAACACAAATAAAAACAAATATTAAAGTGTAAGTGTCTCCCGTGTAACTTTTTTACTGACTAGTAGAAATTAGTTCACCAATTAATATTATTTCTTGAAAGAATAAGTGAATGAAAATGAAGACACCCAAGAGAATATAAACATTTTCATTGCTGAGAGTGACTTAGAAAATCTTGACAACTTGATAATCAACAAAAGAAAATAAAAAATACA
>NW_012148330.1:414267-415307 GCF_000956105.1 Propithecus coquereli
AATGTTTATAGAAGCTTTATTCATAATCACCAAAAATTCGAAGTAACCAAGATGTCCTTCAGTAGGTGAATAGATAAATTGTGGGAGATCCATACAATGGAATGCAATTTCATCAAAATAAATGTGCTATCACACCACATAACGACATGGATGAATCTTGAATTCATATTGCTAAATGAAAAAGCCGGCCTGAAAGGCTGCCCACTGTATTATTCCATTAATATGACAGTCTGGAAGTCAAAAACTATAAAGACAGTAAACAGATCAGTGGTTTCCAAGAGTTCAGGGAGGGCACTCATTATAGAGAATGTGAAGCACCAGGGATTGTTTTTTAAAGTCGTGAAACTATTATGTATAGGACTATAATGGTAGATAAGAAACACTACGTATTTTTCAGTTAGGTTCTTTTACCTTCAGTCTTACAAAGTTACTTTGGTCACAAACTTTACCCCACTTCCTTCAGGGAGTTGGTTTCATCCATTGTTAAACAACAAGATTTGTTGCTGTCTTCATTTTTATTAGGTTGGTGCAAAAGTAATTGTGGTTTTAGCATTGTTGAAATTTTCCCTTTGATATTGGAATACATTTTTAAATGTGGTTATGTTATACATCATTTTAATGTGTATTTCTTGCTTTATTTTTTTGCCAATGACTTATTACTTGCTGTTTATTTTATACTATGGAAATGATGTTAGACAAAAAGCAAATTCGAGTGATTTTCTTATTCGAGTTCAAAATGGGTCATAAAGCAACAGAGAGAACTCACAAAATCAACAACACATTTGGCCCAGGAACTACTAACAAACAGATAGTGCAGTGGTGAGTCAAGAAGTTTCGTAAAGGAGACGGGAGCCTTGAAGATGAGCAGCAAAGAAGCCAGATATCAAAAGTTGACAACGACCATTTGAGAGCAATCATTGAAGCTAATCCTCTTACAACTACACGAGAAGTTGCCAAAGAACTCAATGTAGACTGTTCTACCATCATTCAATATTTGAAGCAAATTGGAAAGGTGAAAAAGCTCGATAAGTGGGTGCCTC
>NW_012148330.1:416177-424125 GCF_000956105.1 Propithecus coquereli
TCCTCCTCATCCTACTCAAAGTGAAGATGAGGATGAAGACCTTTATGATGATTCACTTCCACTTAATAAATAGTAAATATATTTTCTCTTCTTTGCAATTTTCTTAATAACATTTTCTTTTCTCTAGTTTATTTTATTGTGAGAATGCAGTATATAATACATATAACATACAAAATATGTGTTTATTGTTCGTTATTGGTCAGGCTTCTGGTCAACAATTGGTTATTACTAGTGTGGTTTTGGGGGAGTCAAAAGTTTTACATGGATTTTTGACTGTGTGAGGTGTCAGTGTTCCTAACCCCTGTGTTGATCAAGGGTCAACTCTATGCTAGAATTGAAGAATTAAGTAAATGAATGGCAGATGGTGGAAGGTAGGTTTCTCAGTGTTAGTGTGGGAAGGAGTACAAGTGAGAGAGAAAGCTATATTTAATGATCTGTATGGTAACAGATTACAGTGGGAGACATCAGTAGGAACCCATTTTTAGCTTAATATAGACACAGACGGTTACACATGGAACAATTTATAGATATAGATTATAGATATATTGTTGGTAAATACATATATTTACCTTTTCTATCATCTGAGAGGACCTAGAAACACAAACATCTCAATAGCAAGGAGCACACTTAGCTTCCAGATCTTGGCTTGTTATATAATTTTTCAACAAAAGGAAACAAGGCTTTTTTTTTTTTTTTCCAGAAATGACTGATTCTAGGGCTGGGACAGGAAATATACAAGATAAGCCTGGAGTTTGCAGTAGCAAATAGTAAGACAGTGCTCAATACTAACTGAACAAAAGCAAAAACAAAGCAGTGATGTGAATATGTAAAGGGGTATGGGAGCCAACTGAAATAGCTTTATAAATAAAGTAGTTTCAGGTTACAAACCAAGGTATCAGATAAATATCTGTGAGTCCATGCTCATGTAAATAAATTATTCAATAAATAAATGGATAATGGACACATCTCCCATGTAAGTGCAGTCCAAACATTTTGTGTACTCTGCCCTCAAGAGATGAGGCATAACTTTGTGCTTCTTAAGTGTGGGCTGTGCAGAGTGACTTTCTTCCAAGGAGTAAAGTAAGGAGTTGGGAAAAAATGAATAATTTACAATGAAGAATACTGACAAGCTACCAGATGATCAAGGTTAACATCAATAATGATAAGTCATTTGGACAGCATGTCCCTTCGATATGTGATGAGTGGCACTTTACCTCTGTGATCTTCTTCTCAAAAACTTATGCCTTCAGTCTAATCATGAGAAGGAAAAATTATATAAATGCCAACTGATAGATTTTAAACTATTATTTTAATAGAATAGCAATGCAGTGAGAGAATTGACAGCAGTGCTGGGAATGAAGATCATGGATAGCCCAGCAGAAATAGAATTGATATAACAAGAAAATAATGAGGGGAAGAGAAGAGGAGAGGGGAGAATATGGGACTGGAGGGAAAGAGAGCAGAGAGGAAAAGAAGCTTGGGAGGATGGTTTAGAGCCCAAGTAATAACAAAATACCAAACTCAGAAAAAGGAAGATGTATACTTGGATCTAATGAATTTGAAGCCAATGGATTGGATTGACCAGATGGTGTTCAAGAATGTGTTTTAAAGCTTATGTTATCTGAAAATAGTATAGCTACCCCTGCTTTATTTTGACTTCCATTTGCCTGGCTGATAGTTTTCCATCCCTTGATCTTTAGTCTGAAGGCATCTTTGTGGGTTAGATGTGTTTCCTGTAGACAGCAGATACTAGGCTTGTGGATTTTTATCCACTCTGCTAGTCTGCCTCTTTAGAGGACAGTTCAAACCATTCACATTTATCGAGAGGATTGAGATTTGAGGTAGATTTACATTCATATTGATGGGCGAAATCCTGCTGTTTTGTTTTACTTCTTATACCATCATGAAGACCATGGTTTAGGCTTTAACTCTTGAATGCTTTTACTTTCAGGAGCATCTATTGTGCTGTTCGGTGTGTAATGCAGGTCTGAGTACTTTCTGTAGGGCTGGTCTGGTCTTTGCAAATTCCATCAGTGATTGCTTGTCTGGGAAGGACTTTATTACTCCCTCATAGATGAAACTTAATTTTGCCGGATAAAGAATTCTAGGTTGGGCATTATTTTGTTTTAGTAGATTAAGGATAGGGACCCAATCCCTCCTGGCTTGCAAGGTTTCAGTTGAGAAATCAGCAGTTAGTCTGATAGGCTTTCCTTTGTAGTTTATTTGTTTTCGTCTGACTGCTCGGAGAATCACTTGTACTCGCCATCAAATTGGTACTAACTGATGAGCACTAGGGTGCTCACCTGGCAGTAATACCCTCCAGGGATTAGGGGGATGGACAGGTAAACCTGCAACTAAAGAACACAGGGAGCATTGTAGGGGGGAAGGGCATGCCTCTAACCCTCACTTGGGTGAGGCAAAGACGTAAAGTGTAACCATAATGTTTGTACCCTCGTAATACCCTGAAATGAAAAAAAAAAAAAAAGAGAGAATGTGTGCAAATAAAACTTCCATCATCCTGAAAAGGAAAATACATGAATGCAAATCTAAGGATTCTTTGAATATTATTTATGCAGAGATGAAAATTGCTATTATAACAAGAGATCTCCAAATGTCAATGATATAAAAAAAATGAGAATAGATGAGAGGACTCTGTGGCACTATTTATGTAGGCTGTGTAAGAGACATATGAAGCCTTACAAAGGGAAAGAAAAAAATGAATGACGCAAGAGGTAGAAGCAGAAGTTTGAAGACAAGATATGAAATGTACTTACTCTATGGAAATATCAGGACGATGAAAGAAGGGATTTCTGGGTTTTTTCAGTTATGAAGTAACTAGTGAACTTTAAAACAGGCAGATTTCAGGTTGTTAAACAGTTACTTACAAGGAAGTGAGGTGGGAGAGGACAGTATACTGTTTCTCATGGGTAGAGAGCTGGAGTGTGCATGGGATAATTCTCATAGTGTCCTGACTCTGCTACTTGCTAATTATGTCTAAACAGACATGTTACTTCACATGTCTAAGCCTAATTTGCTCATGAGTAAAATAAGGTAATAATAATATGTCTCATAAAGTTACTGTAAACATTAAATTCTTATAGCATAATTTTTGGCATAATATATGCTCAGTGATTAGTAGCTTTTTGTGTTATTGTTATCACTTTCTTAAAAATGTTGAGAAAACAAGAGGAGAAAGGGAGAATTGCTGATTGTCTAATATAATTTTCAGTGACAATATACTGGAATTTTCAATCATGGTCAACACCATATTCATTGGAAGATGAATGGGGAGAGATAAGATAAGTAAACTGAATTCAAAAATTGGATATTTAAGGGATGATGAGAGTTAAAGTACAGCTACATCAATGGGAAACCAAAAAGAAAGGAATTGAATATAATTGGATTGAAAATTTCAAGCAAGTTCAAGCCAGAGTAGTATTTAGTTGATTAATGTAAATGTTTAAAAGAAGGAGAAAAGTAATATAGTTTCAACCACATTGATTCTTGGTAATATAAAGATGAATATTTTCAATTGTATAATAATTTTAACTGTATAATGTAAAACTATTATGTTTTTCAATCTTGGTTTATAAGCAAGATATTGACATCAGAACCAATCAGGTTATTTCTTCTTTATAAGGAAGTACAATAATATAGTACAGCCCCAAATTCCCAGAGATTCTTGTCAATTTTGCTTGTTATTACAATGTAACAAATAACAATATAGAAGTTAGAAAAAGAGTGAAAAGAGCCCCAGAATGAAAGTTGAGAATAAATTTATTTAATTATTCATAATTAGGGGGATTTAGCATCTGTAAGTTTATTATTTCTTGGTTTTGTACAAGTTATGTGGGTACTCATATTTTCAATTTTTTAATTTTAAAGGGGGACAGTAAAAACAGCATGATTGAACTCCTAATAAAGTTTAAGAAATTTTGGAAAAGTTAGCGACTTAGACTTATTGTTGTGAAAATCCATAACACTAAGAAATATAAAGAATTTGAGTAAAGGAATTAAGTGGTAGTCCACAATGCAAATTAGACTTATAAACATTTAAATGTGTGTGTGCGTGTGTGTGTGCATGTGTGCACAGACAGTGGGATAAATCTCATTGTTTTATAGCAGTGGATATAAAACAAAATATCGGGTTTCTTTTCTAGCATTTTTGTCATTATGACTGATTGCTTTTGTATCTATATGTCCTTTGCATTCTGAGAAAAACTTACAATGTCAATGTAACTTAAAGATAAGGGAACATATATTTATAAAATCTTTATTATATTCTATATTATACAATCTGTGACATTCTATATTATGCATGTGTACATTTATATGTATTTGTGTGTGTATATGTCCCCACAACACAAAGAGGTGGCATAATGTTCATTAGCAGACAAATATTTTGGGTAAATGACTGGAGGGCTAATGGCATAGTGATGAATAAAGCTGGACAGGAAATTTGTGGACTAGAGAATCAGTGTTGCAGCTCTGTAGAGAACTTGTCTTTTCACCTCAATCCTGGAATATGCCAGGATTTTGGACATACCACATATGGCAGAAAATGGAAATGGGACATGAGGATGAAATAGAATAAATTAAAATGAAAGTCTGTAGTTCCCTTTCTCTGTACTATGTTTGAAGCACATAATTCAGGGGAAAAAAGCTTACAAATTTTTTTTAAAAGCAGCTAAAATTAGCATCATTAGAGAGAGTCAAAAAGAGACTGATCTAAATACAAGAGCAGAATAACAGAAAAGAGACAGAGAGCAGAACAACAAAATACTCCTGAAATTAAAAAAATAAAAACTTCTTATATTATCCTGGGTAGAGATTGAGCCCATCCTTCAAAGTGTGGTATCACAAGGATGGAAAAACATGCACCACATGTACTCTCCATCAAATTGGTACTAACTGACCAACACTAAGGTGTTCACATGATAGTAATACTCACTGGGTGCCAGTCGAGGTGGGGGGTAAACCCACAACTAATGGAAGCAGAATGCACTGCATGGGGGGAGGACATGCTTGTAGCTTTGGCTTGGGTGGGGCAAACAGCATTACATGTAACCAAAATGCTTATATCCCCATAATATCCTGAATAAATAAAAAAACATCACAATGAAAATCAATAGAACTGGAAGACAAAGGTAAAAAGATCATCATGAATGCAGGGTAAAAGGTAAGATAGAAAAGGATAGTTAAAAGATAATACAATTAGCTCTTACATCTAGAAAACCCGAAAACCAGTTATTAAAATCACGCAAAGAGAGAACAGAAAAACACAGGGTGGGAAACCATGAAAGGATGACTACAAGGAAACCTCCCAGAACTGAAGGTTCTGAGGCTCCATATTGGAAAGGGACCCCAAATATCTAGTCCTAAGAATGACAAAAGACTCATCTTGACTCATTAGTGTGGAATTTTTTAACACTGAGGATAAGAAATATGAATATTATCATGCAAAAAACACATCACATATAAAGAAAAGAGTGACATGGTCATCCTTCTGTCTCATCAGCTGGGTTGGAAGTCAGATGCTCAAATATGATAGAAAAACCCTTTCAAATATTGAGGAAAAAAATATTTCCAAATAGAATTGTGTACATAGCCAAACTACACATTAGGGTGAGAAGGAAAAAAAAAAATTCAAGAAAGGAGTGATTTACAAAATTATTCCCCTCACACACACACACGCACCTCATTTCTTAGGAAGCAAACTGAGGTTGTTTACTGACTTTTTATCAACTCTTTCCTCATATTTAGTCATAGTTTAGGGACCACTTCAAATAATGCCTGCATAATTAACATATGTTTTTAGGAATTTCCATTTTTAACACAACAGTAACTGAAACTTTCCAAGAATTTCCGTAGGGCATAGCACATGACTTCTAATCTTTTCTTCCTATCTTTTGTTTTTTCTCTTTGGCTCAAGACTTGGGCTCTAACTATATTGATGGTTTTTTCCTTTGTCTTCCTATGCACTCCTCTTATCATTTGATCTTGCTGATGAATTTTGACATTGGTACTTAAGAAATAGTTGCCTGGCTCTCTGGATGTGGTAGGAGTGATGGGTTTTAATGTATATTCAATCCAATCCATATTTCAAAGATTTCTATTATTTATATTATATTTTAAAGATCTCTATGATTCTCATAATTTTCTGTTATCGATATATGTAAATCATTTAATTAACTTCATGGGATTGTAACTAGGACATAAAAGTCAAGAAATTTCAAAGGAAACTTATCCAACATTAAGTACAAGAAATTAATTTTACCAATGAAATAGAACACTGGGAGGGTAAGGAACTTGTACTGTATTTCTAGTCAGAGATAGAAATAATAGAAAATTGCCTTTGTACTAAATTCTAGTATATCACACTGGGTCACTCATGTTTTGATCTAATATTTCATTGAATACAATTAAAGGTAACATTTTTTAAAAATATATAACTAACACATACGTTATATATAATATGCACATATATACTTCTGTAAAGGTAAACATGCAAGGCAATAACAAAATTTTGGTTTAGTTATTGTTAATAGCCAAAATTCCCCATATAAATTCTGAACATTTTTTATATTGCTTAATGCTTGAATTAAGGCCAGTGACTGTGTTATTATAAATCAAAACTATCCCAAGATATTACAAGTATTGAAATATTAGGCATAATGCTTGTCATAGCATAAAATATATCCCATCATACTTCTAATTTATGAGCACCAAAAGATCTCTTTTCACTATATCACTCCTCTTGTTTCCCATTGTACCTGAAATTATTTCTATTCAAGTTTTTTTCCATATATTTGTTTGTCATAAATCAAACTTTTTTGGGAAAAAAATGAATTCTGTTAACATTTTTGTGGTTGTTATGGGCCAAACTGCATGTCCTCAAAATTCACAAGTTGAAGTCCTAATACCCAGTACCTTAGAATGTGATTATATTTGGAGACAGAGCCTTTAAAGAGGTAATTAAGTACAAAGAGGCCATATGGGTGGGCCCTAATTCGTTATGACTGGTGTCCTTAGAAGAAGAGAAATTAGGACACAAACAAGCACAGAAGGAATACCACGTGAAGACAGAGTGAACATAGCCATCCACATGCCAAGGAGAAAGGCTCTCATAGAAACCAACCCTGTGTGGACACCTCGATCTTGTACTTTTAGCCTCCAGAAAAGTGAAGAAATAAATTTCTGTTTAAGTCACTCAGTTATATTTTGTTATGGCAGCCCTAGAAAACTAATGCAGTGGCATTGCAAAAATAAAAGCTTAATGTACTGAAAAAGACTTTTTATTTTGGTGAAAATAAGGCCTACAATTTCATATTTTTGCTTAGCATCTTAGTCATGTAGATTGAAATGACCTGTCCCTCTCAAGTTTTCTTCATGCCACCATTGCTTCTGCTATATGACTGCATGCAGAGCCAGTTAGATTCCCTAGCAAAATGCAAAATGTAAAATGTAGTCATTCCTGACAAGAATCACTTTGTCAACCACAAGGAGTCTTGCATATTAACCTTCTTCAGGCGTCATGCATCATTCCATAGCAAATCATGTTGCTAATGCAAACCCAGAAGTTGCCCTAATTTTTCTCTTCAGTCTGGTTCTGACATCATCAGTTTTTTTAGAGTAATTACATAAATTTTCCCAAGACATATTATACTGCAAACCATTACATTACATGAATGCAGTAATGCAGTTCCCAGGGATGAGACAAAGGTAAAGATAGAATTGTGAATGGAGGAAAACTGGCACAGTAGCCATTCCTGGTAGAGAGAAAAGGAGAGTATGCAACCAGAAGACACCAAAAAAGGGATGGGAAATGCAGATTCATAGCATAATTAGTAAGCAGATAATTTTAAAGTATGCATTTATAAATGAATAGGTTTGAATATAATTTTCCTATGTTATCCATATTTCTACCTGTTTTTCCATGTGCGAATTT
>NW_012148330.1:427789-428750 GCF_000956105.1 Propithecus coquereli
TAAGTGTTGATCAATTAGTATCAATTTGATGGTGAGTACATGTGGTGCTTGTTTTTCCATTCTTGTGATACTTCACTTAATAGAATGGGCTCCAGAATAGATAGATTTTTAAGCAGACTCTGTGGCAGGACAAAGCACATCAATATCCACTGCTGTACACCAGCAAATTCACAATGCCTAGAATAGTGCTGGTGCACTGTGGACACTCAGGAGTATCTGGATGAATGAGCGGCAGGTGGCAGTGATGATAATGAGGACCTGAGCAGGTTACTTTCTATGTTGTATGAGGCTAAAGAAGCCAAAGGGGAACATCCACAACATGCAAAGTCACACTAGATTGATATTGTCAACCTACATAAATAGAAAGAATCTTTCTAAAAGAAAAGATATTTGTTCGGGATAGAGCACTGCAATGGGAACATGCATGCCATAGTAAACTATGTGCATATTCACGGAGGTAAACGAAGGCAAAGGTTTTTAAAGGGGAAAAAAATGAAGAGGATTGCATAATTGTTTTGAAATAATTATCTTTGGCTAGAAAGACCAATAACAGGGGTGATGCCAGTCTGAGGTTGGACAGGGAGCTGCTGGACAGATGTCTTTGCAGATGTATTTTATATAAGGTCGTTACAGCCTTTGTGCAAGATTGTGTTTTTTTGCAGTCTTTTTGTGTTATCAGGCATACAAGTGCAAGAACTCTTTTCATGGCCTTCCCTGGCTCTATTTCTCAAGATTTTCCTGACATTCATGACTCCATTTTGATCGTGACAACTTTCACAATGTAGAAATACCCTGAGAATCAGATATCTGTAAAAGAATAGAGCATTTGGGAGAGAAACACTTGATTTGAAGGTAAATACCTGATTGATCATGCTAAATTTCAGACATGAAAATGTTATTTTTTAATGTGCCCTTTTAAGGTTTATATTATTAGCACAAACAGATGCTAGGGATAATTTAT
>NW_012148330.1:428800-431229 GCF_000956105.1 Propithecus coquereli
CGGGACTTACATATTGAATTTGATATTGTCATTTTTATTTAAATTTTCTGAAAGGGTAGGAAAAACAAACATATTTTGGCATACAGTTTTAAAAAGAAAAAGAAAAACCTTTGAATTATAAGAAGACGGAGTTCACAAAGTATTCTTTTTTTCTCAAAAGGAATGAGGAGAGTGAGCATGTTGCTATTGCTCCTTGACATAAAGACAGTGTCTTTGTTTTATGTCCTCTTTATCTGAATCCTGCAATGCCATCACAGCAGAGTGTACTGTACACCACTTTAAATGATAAGAGTTTCAATAGGCACTTTAGTGGAATTAAGAAAAATCTAACACTCTTCCACCGTGATGCCACATAGCTATCTTCGTTCTAGGTTGTCACGTCAGTAAATTGTATTTAATAGGCCTGAGCTTGTCTCAGTGTGATTCTGAAAACAAAACAAAGCAAGTACATATTATAGGATTTATCTTGTGTTGGCAGAATAAAACAAAACTGACAATATGATAAATATAGCAACTTGCTAGAAACCAGATAATCAAAGAAATCTTGTCCTATAAAGCCTGGGCCTTTGCGTGTGCGTGTGTGCATGTGTGATTTTTATTTGTATTTCTTTTTCTTTTTTTTTTTTAATTTCTCCTCTTGGTTCTATTTGTATTTCTTTTTCTTTTTTAAAAATTTCTCCTCTTGGTTGTGTTTTAGCCTTCACAGCTCCCCTAAGTGACTGTATCAGGGTTATAATTCTCTTCTTCGCCAAACATATCCGCCAAGACTTTAAAGCGGGGTCCCCAGTCTGTCAGATAGTCATAGTCCTGGTCACCTTCTGTGGTGACAGAGTCTATAGAGCTGAGGGACTCTGCCACGGATCCATTTCCTTCATAGGCATATGTGGCCAACGAATCATACGGTGGGGCGGTTGGGTCCACATCGTTTTCCTGTAGCCTTTGATTAATGAAATCCCTTATGTCTGTGTTATCTTCCACTGGTGGCCTCTGACGAGGTAAACAGAGAGAGTCTGGTTTTATATCCCTGCGAATTTTGTTCTCTTCAATCACTTTTGGGTTTCTCAGAGCCCCAATGTCGAAAGCCTGGGTGTCCTCCTCCCCACCTCCTTCATCATCATAATGGATGACGTTGTCTCTGATGTCTTCCTTAGAGGTCATCAGGGTGTCTTTCTTCTTCTGCCTTCTCAGCGCGACATACAGCACAACTATGGCTGAAACCAAACAAAAATTACAATTTTAGAATAGAAAACAGATATTTGGCTTTTATCTCTCAATAAAAAATAAAATCAGAGCTGGCTGAATTTCTTTAATGGTCTCCTATTATTTTTAAAGTAAACATACTATAATCAGTAGATTCATATATGTTTACATTTTTTTCATGGTCTAAAATCAACTTTATTTTGAAATTGTAGCTAACAAGAAACTACACCAAAGTTATTCAGAAAGTCAAACAATTGCGTCCTTATATTTAAGTATTTTAGGTTCAAGTAAAAATGTGTTTTGCAAAATATGAAAAAAAGGAAATAATAGTTGTCCTAACCATAGAGCAGTAAGAGTTGATTTGACAAAATTATTATCATTAAAATATAGCATATTATCATCTATAAGTAACACACAGATATCATTCATAGCTAATTTCCCAATTGTAACATTTCCAATTATAAGTTAAAAAATTGTGTTTCTAATAAAATAAACCCAAATCTTCACTATTGCAATCATTTTTAAAAGCAATAAATAAGAAAGAGGAAGAAGGAAGGAAGGAAGGAAATATAGTTTATATTTTTATAAGCTATAGTTTTAGTCTAGTTTTATAAATGTTACCAACTATAACCTCTAATTATTTCAAATCTGTGTCCTGCCATATTGAGACATTTTCCAAATCAAATGCCTGGTATTCAGGTTACCTTCACGAAATAAGATAATATTTGAAATAGTTACTATAATGTTCATACTTTCATTTTGAAATCTCTCATCATTCCTGGTTGACTTAAAGCTTTCCTTTAAATCAATGGTGCTTATTTCTTCTAGGGGTGAGTTGGCACAGATACAAATGAGTCAGTGCTCAGCTTTGCTTCTCATACTACCCCTCTCCTCCACAGCAGTGGCACTAAAATAAACACCAAAGTGGATTTGATTTACCACAGCAGACTGTGGAAGACTCGTGTCATAGAACTAGAAAGTGTAAAAGAATGCATGATTTTGAAGATCACTTATTCCCTCTTCCTCCAAAATTAGAGTTGGAGTGTTTGGAAGGCAGGGAAAGAGCTGGGTGACAGGTAGGGATACTCAGCATTTTGCTAACAAGGATGGCAGGAGGGAGAAGACCTAGGCAAACCTTCTGTACGGGGGGCCTTGGAGAGATGTTGAGCACCCTGTGCTCCTTTCAGGGTTTAGGGAATCTCAGAACTGAAGAGACACGGGGAACATGG
>NW_012148330.1:441419-443215 GCF_000956105.1 Propithecus coquereli
AGATAGATAGATAGATAGATATTCAAGCATAAGCCAAAAGAGATAGACAGTTCCTATACATAGCTTTTATGTCAGGGCAAAATGTCTAGGATCAAAAGCAGAAAATGTTCATATACCACATATAACTTAAGGAACAGTTTAGGGTTATGTTTTGTGCATAAGTGTGACCCAATAGGACACAAAAAGCCCAACAGACATGTTTTCAAATAAGAGCCTCCAAGGACCCAACAAACTTTTCCCAATTTTGTCCAGATACAAGAATCCTTTATATTTTTGTAGTGGTTGTAATGATAGCAGATGCAATAGTATTAGTAGTAGTAGTAGTAGTCGTAGTCATAGCAGTAATAGTAGTAGTATTAATAGTAGTGTAAACATGATGGCAGAGGTGGTAGATAAAATTATCTTGACAGTAACTTATTTTAGGCATTGTGTTAAAGCTTATGCACATAGAATTATATTTAATACAAATACTATGAGTTTGCCATTATTTAGTATAATTTTATATAGAAAGAGTCTATCATTTCAGCAGTATGGAATGGGAATGAGAACTTATATCATTCTAATTTTTAATACTTGCATTTTTAACCTGTGCTGTTTAGGAAGACAGTTACTAGTTATCTATTTGTATATAATAATACAAGTAATGTGCATGGCAGGGGGAATGATATATTTAAAACAGGGAAAACATTCAATTTGCCAGATAGTTTTTATTTGCTTGACTCATTGTCCACATTTATAATAGAAGTAACCTGCCTTAGTAGATACTCTGTTAATACATAAAGTATTTAATTTTCTGGTAGCTGTAGAATTTTTCATTTGTCATATAAGGATATCCATGTTTTATGAGACTGAGTGCTTCCGTGAAAAGCATTGATTCCTCCCTTTGTGCCTGTTTACAAAGTTACATGATAAGAGGTAAATCTTTCTGTGGTTATACTTACTTCTGAAGTCACGAACTGTAAAATTTGGTTTGATGGCAGCCTCAGGTGATAATCTAAAGGAGAATTGCTGCCCAGCAGGTGAAAGATCTCGGTCTGCAGCGCTGACTATCTGAATTATCTGAAACAAAGTTGAGATTAAAGTTGAAGTCAGTCATTAGTTTCAAAGGGAACTTTACACACCAGCCTAATAAGTTTATTTAATGAAGCATGCAAGTAAACAGAAATGACACTTTCTGAATCATTACCAGTGAACCAATTATTTACACATAATATTTATAAACAAATCTCTAACATTTACAGGCAATAATGACAGTTACAGGACAAGGGCTAATTCCAAATCAATATCTGTATAACCAAAAAGCTTACCAGCATTGAATATTCTCACTAATAAGCAAAATAAAATTAAAATGTACTTGCTTGCATTTTAAATGAGATGAAATAAATGCTTTCTAGCCAAAATATGAGAATGCTTACTAGAAACAAAATCTCTGATTATCTAAAAGCCCTTGCAATAGCAAAATTTTAGTGCTATTATGTTTCATAACAATGGGTTTATTTTCATAAATAAAATCATGAGAAAAGGAGATACAAAAGATGTATATGTATTTTTGTTGTTATGTTCGTTTGCCCCATTGTGTAGGAATACAAATTGTGTTTTCAAATAGTTTTTAAAAGATAAGCACTATTATCCCTGTTTCAAAATTTTTTCTAACTTGCTCCCTTAGGTTGTGTATCTTGTAGTTAAAAGCCTGGTACTCCAATAAGATGCCCTTAAAATTTTGGAGAATAAAAATACCTTATAAGAGTCAAACTGTGAAATTTTCAATTCACTACATAGAGGCATTTATTTATTAA
>NW_012148330.1:443520-444587 GCF_000956105.1 Propithecus coquereli
TCTGGAAGTCTGATTTGTCTTCTTCTCCATTATATTCACTTATCAAATCTAAGTGATCTATCATTAAGCCCTATCAATTCTATCTCCATCCACTTGTCTCTGTCCTCACAGCTATTACCTTAACCCAGCACTCTCACCAGTTACTGTAAGGGCATCAAAACAAGTTTTATCTTCCTATAATGCTTTTCCATACTACATCCAAGCTGATCTCCCAAAAATTCAAATCTGAGTCTGTTGTATACTTGCTTAAACCTTTCAAAGACTACTAAGGTCATTGGATTTAAGTTATTATCTCTTTAAATGGCTTACAGATAGGGTGACCATATGAACCAGTTCATCTTGGACTGATCTATTTGATGTGTGTTGCTTTAACTTAAAATTATTAATATTGCCCACTTCCATTCTCAAAAATGTTTCAGTTTTTATGATAAAATATGTGTTCACCCTACTTCTAAAGAACTTCCAGTTTGGATCACTGTTTCACTTATGGTCATTTCTTAAACTATACCATTGTATTTGGCAAACCCTATTCAACTTCCTTCAGTGATAAAATGTGAGGACCCTGATTTTCTTCCCTTAATTATTTGCAGCTAGCTAAGTTTTCTTAAAATATCCTTTGACTTCTATTAATCATCATTATTACAATTTCATCACAATTTATTTGTTCTATATGCATTAGATTTATTAAAAATGTAACTTTTTAACCCAATATTATTAAGCTTAGGTCTTGTGATCTTTATTTTAAAGAATATGGAAACTTATAGGAGATAAAATACCCAAGGTCACAGAACTAATAAAGTCAGAGAAGTTGGTACTCAATCTTAATATTTCTAGTCCAGAATCCTTTATATTTTTGTAGTGGTTGTAATGATAGCAGATGCAATAGTATTAGTAGTAGTAGTAGTAGTCATAGTCATAGCAGTAATAGTAGTAGTATTAATAGTAGTGTAAACATGATGGCAGAGGTGGTAGATAAAATTATCTTGACAGTAACTTATTTTAGGCATTGTGTTAAAGCTTATGCACATAGAATTATATTTAATACAAATACTATGAGTTTGCCATTA
>NW_012148330.1:446242-446987 GCF_000956105.1 Propithecus coquereli
CCAATCTCATGACTGTGATCTACTTTCACACACACAAAGATGGTTACATAGATACATGGATGGATAGATAGGTAGGTAGGTAGATAGACATCACTGGAATTTTGAGTATCCAGTGCGGTATTAGTAATTTGTAATTTAATAAATTAATTGCCCCTCTAGTGTGAATTAATTGCACAGGATCTATTTACACTTTAAAATTGTCATGGGTGGGACTTCATTATTCAACACTGAAGGCTAGATCATGGAAGGTGGCAATTTAGTCAAGAATCACCACCTAGACCCTGTAAAACTTCAACTTTTCTTCACTTAGACCAATGTTTTCAGATCATTCTATTTCCTCCATAAAATTCCTGTATTTTACTTAGGTATCAATACTTAGTTGTTGAATTTTGTTTTGTTTTGATTATAAATACTATCAACTAGCACCATTTACTAAATTAAAGGTGTTTAACATCAAGACATAGCAAGAAGATGACCTTAAAGTCCTTTAGAACAGGATACATACATGAAAATAACTTTGTTACAGACTAACACTTATCTGGACCTGTCACTTGGAAGTCACTGCTCCAAGGAAAATCACTCTCATATAAATCTTTACTGATTTACATAGTATCATCTTTCTTCTTCTCTCTCTCTTTTTTCATGTAGATGATAGATAGATAGATAGATAGACAGATAGATAGATAGATAGATAGATATTCAAGCATAAGCCAAAAGAGATAGACAGTTCCTATACATAGCTTTT
>NW_012148330.1:449932-450236 GCF_000956105.1 Propithecus coquereli
TTTTTAATTTATTTTTTAAATTGCCAGATAAAATCGTATGTACTGACCATGTACAACATACTGTTTTGAAGTATATATACACTGTGGAATCTGTGGAATGACTTACTCTAGCTAGCTAACATATGCATTACTTCACATAGTTACCATTTTTTTGTGGCGAGAACACTTTATATCCACTATCTTAGCATTTTTCAAGAATACAATATATTGTTAATTATAGTCACCATGTTGTATAATAGATCTCTTGGACTTATTCTTCCTATTAACTGAAATTTTGTATTCTATGGCCAACATCTCCCCAACT
>NW_012148330.1:450286-452007 GCF_000956105.1 Propithecus coquereli
TTAAGATGAAATATAATTTATCACAACATAAATTTGGATTTCATTATATTTACATAGCCTATAATAATGAGAAAAATGGTATTATTTCTAAATTAAGTTGATGATTATGGTGGTGTTAATGATTTTTATTTCCATGTATATGATACATTACAGTACTTTATGAAATGGCATGAAAACTTTATGAGTGATTTTCTCTACAAAGTATTACTTTTACAACTACTATTGAAATGTTGCCAATTCTAGTATAAATCAAAGCTATCTTTCTTTGAGAATACAAAATAGTTTTATATAATTACTTGGGAAAATGATAGGGACTTAAAAAATGGTAGATAATCTACCCTGGGCTCATCTATGTAAAGGAAGGCATCCATGAAAAGTAAGAGAAAGGGAATTATTTAAGCAATTAAAGCAAGAAAATAATAACTTCAATTCAGAATTGAAACCAATTGTTAAACTAAGTCCTTAAAGGTCAACCATACTTTTTAAGTACATCTATTCATGGTAACTGATTTCATTCTTTTGTTTATTCAAATTTGTGTTCATCTTTAAAGCACTAAAGAATTTGATACAGTGGTTCCAAAATCAGTGTCCATTAGAATGACCTAGGAAGCTTGTTGAAAATGGAGATTTATTGGCAACACTCACAGAAATTCTGATTCAGCATGTCTTGAATGAAGTACAGGAATCTGCTCTTTTAAAAATTCCCAAGGCGACTCTGATGCAGGTGACCATAACTGAAGCATTGAGGAACACTTCTACAGAAGTAAAGGTCAACCCCAGTATGCTTATTTTCAGTTAAAGTGAATAGGACTATTCATATCTTTTTTGAGAAAGGAGGAGGGTGTTGTTGCTCAGACACTGCAGAGAATCTGCACTCCTCTTTGTCACTCAATCCCTGGAGAGGTCAACCACAGGTTACCCAGGTGAATACATTTTAAGGCACTTAGTGGGGCTTATAAGAATGCAGGTCCAGGAACAAAACAACATTCCAAACCCACCAGGTGGGAAAAGTTGAAGAAAAGAAATGTTTCTTTGGACATATGTTAAGTTGGGGGCACACAGATAGAGGAGATACAAGGGGAATGAGGATAGACTCATAATCCCACCTAAAAAACTGCAAATTCTCATTGAGGCTGTTAGGCTCTGTTGGATGAGGACTCAGCTTCCTTTCTGAATACATACAACCTTGACACCAAGTATACCACGCTACTTGCAATGTCTGAGCTTGGCATGAACTTCGATACCTCTATGGCTTTGCTTAAGATGTTTCTTCAAACTAGAATACCCTCCTTCCTTTGAGGACAATATCTTTTTTTTTTATTTTTTAAAGACTCAGCTCAAGTGATACTTCCTTTGTGACGTACTATGCCTCCAAAAAGAATTATTTTATTTTTTTTCTCTCTGAGAGTACTTTGTATTTTGATTATACATTTAAAGGATTTACCCAGATTGTTGCATCTCTCGTAGCGTTTTCAGTTCCTAGAGGCCAGGCAATATAGTCCCTAAAATTTCTTCTTTTTTCAAATAACTTGTCTAGTTGCCAAGAACTGCATATGTTACACAACCTTCTAAACTGGCTCCCAGTAATCCTCACATCCTGATATTCACACCCTTGTGTAACTCCTTTCCCTTCTGTGTGATCTGGATCAAGTGGCTTGCTTCTACTGAATAGAATGTGGCAAAAGTGAGATATCATTTCTGAGATTAGGTGATGAGTGACT
>NW_012148330.1:452057-452731 GCF_000956105.1 Propithecus coquereli
AACTACAAAAATTCCTTAACAAAATATTAGCAAATCAAATTCAGCAGCAAGTTATAAAGACAATTCATAATGACCAAATGGTGTTTTTCCTATAGATACAAGGTTGGTTTAACATCCAAAAGCAATCACCATATTAACAGAAGGAAGAATAAAAAATGTCACACGTCTACCTCAATAGACTCAGAATTAGCATTTGACAAAATCCTATCTTAATTCATGATGAAAACTCTCAACAAACAATGAATAGAGGCAACATTTTCAACCTGATAAAGTATATTTATAGGAAACTGACAGCTAACTTCACAGTGAAAGACTGAATGTTTTCTCTGTAGCACTGGACACAGGGCAAGAACATCTGCTCTTGACACTTATATATATTTTCAACATGGTACTTGAGGGTTTATCCAGGATAATCAGAACCCAAATAATTTTTCTTAAAGGTATCCAATTGGAAAGAAAGAAATACAACTATTTGTTTGACAACGACATGACCCTGTAGATAGAAAATTCTAAAGATTCCACAAAAAAAGTAGTAGACATAATAAAGGAATACATAAAGGCATTTGATAAGAGATTCACATTTTGGCAATTGCATATGTAATATACCAGCAAAGAAAAAATTTGCTAGTTTATTAAGCTGCCTTAAAATAAGGGAAGGGAAGATAGACATTTTT
>NW_012148330.1:454305-456307 GCF_000956105.1 Propithecus coquereli
TTTGCCTTCTATCCTTTTCTTTACTGTCATCATCAAGTATTTTGAAGGTATGTAAAACCCACTAATATCAATTTAATAAA
Source organism: Propithecus coquereli (assembly GCF_000956105.1). Lineage (NCBI taxonomy): Eukaryota > Metazoa > Chordata > Mammalia > Primates > Indriidae > Propithecus > Propithecus coquereli. The sequence continues at coordinate 454,386 of NW_012148330.1, forward strand.
GAGCTTATTTTATATCACAAGTGGTTAACAGGTGTCAGTCATTAAACAATCAAATTTCTGAGATACCTACCTGTAAAAATACAGTAAATTAATAGTTTATGATTCTACATTATTTTCTATTCATTATAGTCAACTAAGTCACAGAAGCAATGATAATAGAACGCACAAAATACAAAGCTGTATTTTGCCTTCTATCCTTTTCTTTACTGTCATCATCAAATTGTTTAACCAAAATGTTGCTTATATTAATATATCTATGTTCACTTCTAACCATCAGCATCTTGTTTGTTCTTCTTCTATCTTCTTGTCCTTTCATCTGTCTCTTAAATGGCTTAAGTGCAGATCATTGACCCACTTCATTCTCATCTTTCATACCCACACACTCATTATAATCTATAGGTTAGTGAATCCCAAATCTATTTATTAAAACTAAATCTCTTCGTGGACTTCTTGATGAGGATACACAACTGACTGCATGACTATTTGTATGAGCAGGAAACATATCAAACTCAACTTGTTTGAAATTGAGCTCATAACGCTTGTCCAATGCCACTGTTTCTATTTCTGTGTTTTTTACCTCAGTTCATGGGACCACCAGCCTCCTTGCTGCCTATGTGGAAACCTGATCACTAATGTTGATGCCTCATTCGCCTCATTCCCACATCCAATCAATGTTAATTCTCATCATTTTCACCTCTTGACTTCTCTTAAATCTTTCCATGATTTTGGTGCTCCCTACCATTACTTTATAAGTCATCAAAATTTCTTAGATTGCTAAAAAATCTTTCTACTATTTTTATAGCATTCTCCAACCTTGCTTTCCTCTAGTCCTTTCATTATTCTTCAGCTAGCATACATTTTCAAAAATACCAGTCAGATCATGTTCTGTCTTTGACTGTATCTCCTCAATGTTTACCTCTTTATTTCAGGATAAATTCAAAACATCTTAACAGGCTGAAAAGAAAAAGCTTTGATATATCTCATCCTGACTAACTTTGTTACTGGGAGGTAAAAGTTATTGGGAGATAGACAGAGCAGACAGAGAGACACACAGAAAGAGGAATTTATAAACCTTGAACTTACCCCCAGTTTCGTTTTTTTTATTTCCTATACTGAATTTCTTTGTATTTTTCTAAGCATCTTATGCATTCTTCCACTTCTAGAGTTTGACATATGCCATTTCTACCACCGAAAATACCTTTTAATTCTCTTTTCATTATTTTCCCCCTAACGTTTTAGTTTTCAGTGTAGATATTATATTATTGTGGATAGTTTCCCTGGTATTTTATTGTTTGCCCCTATAACACTTTGCTTCTTTTCTTTTTTTCTGTGTTAACATTTGAACATGGTATTCATATTGCCAGTTCACCATGTCTACTGTTTATTAGTCTGTAAGCCCATCTGAGGAAGATTTTTTTTTTCATTGTAACCTGTATCCTGAACAGTAAGGATGGTGTTTTAAGATACATCAAGGAATAAATAAATGAATGAGTTGTAAAATGTTGCTGTTATATTTATATCCATGATAAATATGATTTTGAAATATTAATACATAAAAGTTATGATATAATAATGTTGACTTAAGATGTAACATATAATATGTTTCAAAAAGATATGAAGCTATTCACAATTTATTATGTACACATCTATATATTCCAGAAAATATGATAGACTATGGATTTAAAGATGTGTAAGATAGTCTTTGATGCTAAGAAGTTCATGCTTAATTGAGAGGATCACTACACAAATAGATTAAATATGATACAGTACATGTCAATAAAATAACATCTCCACATAAAAATGTTTTCTGTTTTTGAATTACACTTGGTATGTGATGTTAAAGGAATTTTATGTACATGTCTGAATATATTTTCATTCAAATTTTAACCTTAAAGTGAAACATCATGTAGTTTTAATTTCCT
>NW_012148330.1:477411-479343 GCF_000956105.1 Propithecus coquereli
ACTAAAAAAATCCAAGAAAATGAATAACAAAATAGAAATCACCTCTTTAAGTAATAGTAAACAGATGAAAGGATATTATGTGGATTTGTTTTTCAAACATATTTAATTAATAATAACAATAGTTAACATTTTTAAATGTGACCATATTATAGACAGTCTCAATTGTTACACATATTAATTTATTAAATCCCCATAAAATCTCTAAAAATTAGTATTATTAATCTCTCCATTTTACGTATGAGGAAACTGAAAGCATAGAAAAATGAAGGAATTTGTCCAGGTTCACATAGCTAGAAAGTTTTAGGATGATATTTGAACCAGATCATTAATGTTTTCCACATAATTATCATTATATAGTCTTACCAATTTTAAATAGAACATTTTATGGGAAAGGGCTTTGCTAATCATAAGGCACAATGCATAATATAGTTCTTAACATTATTCTGGCCTGGGAATCAAAGAGAGGTCATTTCAAATATTGGCTGAAAGCAGATGGCATCATTATTAGCCCATTGAAATCCCCAAGCCAAAGAAAGTCATCTTGCTCATCATAAAAAGTAAGGTAATAATAGCAAGTTATTATTTTACATGCTGGTTATTTGAAACTAAATGTTTGCATGTCATTTCAGTACTAGGTCAAAACTAGGTTAGTTTGCCTTCAAGAATGAGATGTAGGATTCTTAACTTGTCAGTATTTGTTAGTACAAGTATGCATTATTTTATCGTGCTTCCTCTTACTGAACTTCACAGATATTGCATTTTTTACAAACTGAATATTGGTGTCAACCCAGTGTTGAGCAACTCTATATAGGAGCCATTTTTCCAACAGTATGTGCTTACTTTGTGTTTCTGTATCTTATTTCAGTAATTCTTGCAGTACGTCAAAAGTTTTCATTACCATTAATAGGTTGATCTGTGAGCAGTCATTTTCGGTGTTACTATTTTAATTGTTTTGGGGCACCACAAACTACACCCTTATAAAACAGTGAACTTAATCAATGAATGTAGTTTGTGTTCTGACTGCTTCACTGACTGGCCATTTCCCCTCCTTCTCCCCAGGCCTCACTATTCCTATTCTCTGAGACACAATGATACTGAAATTAGGCAAATTAATAATTCTCCAGTGGCCTCTGTGTGTTCAAATGAAAGGAAGAGTTGTGCCTCTCTCACATTCAATTAAAAAATGGTTAAGCTTAGTGAGGTAGGCATATTGAAAGCCAAGATAGGCTTCTTGCACTAAACAATTAGCTAAGTTGTGAATGCAAAGAAAAAGTTATTGAAGGACATTAAATATGGTACTCCAGTGAACGTATGAATGAATAAAAAGCAAATCAGCCTTATTGTTGATACAGAGAAAGTTTTAGTGGTCTGGATAAAAGATTAAACCAGCCATAACATTCCTTAAGTCAAGTCTAATACATAGAAAGGCCCTGTGTTCAATGTTATGAAGGCTAGGAGAGGTAAGGAAGCTGCAGAAGAAAAGTTCGCACTTAGCAGATGTTGGTTTATGAGGTTTAATGAAAGAAGCCATCTCCATAACATAAAAGGGCAAAGTGAAGAGGCAAATGTTGATGTAGAAGCAACAGCAAGTTATCCGTAAGATCTAACTGGGAACACTGATCAAGGTGGCTACACTGACCAACATATTTTTGATGCAGATGAAACAATCTTCTATTGGAAGAAGAGGCCGTCAAGAACTTTCATAGCTAGAGAGAAGTCAATACCTGGTTTCAAAGCTTCAAAGGACAGGCTGACTCTGTCTAGGGACTAATGCAACTGGTGGCTTGAAGTTGAAACCAATGCTCATTTTTTTTTTATTTCAGCATATCATGGGTCAGCATATTACAGGAGTACAAATGTTTAGGTTACATATATTGCCTTTGCCCCACCCAAATCAGTGCTTCAAGCACGTCCACCCTCCAGACAGTGGGC
>NW_012148330.1:479393-481307 GCF_000956105.1 Propithecus coquereli
AATTTATGCTGTCTTTGGGTTCTCCAGATATCTATTACCATGTAATGACAAACAACTCCAAAATGTAGTTGCTTGAAATAATTATATGTTCATATTTCTTCATAATATTTTGTGAGTAAGGATCTCGGCAGGGTTTGGCTAGGTTAAAATTCCATTTCACATAGCACTGATGAAGTTTACACGATAGCATTCACTACCAAGTGTACTGGACTAGAGGTTCTAAGATGGTATCACTCACACATCGATAGCAGATATGTTTGGAAGGCAGAGCTGAGCAGAGTTTGTCAACCGGAGCACCACCACGTGACCTGTCCAGTTGGGCAGGCTCAGGGGACTCAGACTTCTTACAAGACAGGTCAGAACACTAAGAGTAAGAGTTCCAACAAACAAGGTAGAAGCTGCATGTTCTTCAATGTTAGACTTACTTTTAATAATCAGAATAGCCTAAGATTAAAGACATCACTAGGGAGTGGGAGAAGGTGTATGACTATCCATATTTGGAAGCAGTTGTTGAAGATAAACAAAACTGTTTCATATTTACGCCCCCACTGAGTTGAGACAGATCAAAACCCCTCAACAGAAATGTTCACAGCTCTTCCTTACACTGAAAGGTGAAATTAGCTGCCAGAGTATTATATATTTGCACCAGATGCACCAAACAAAATAAAGAGGAAACAAAATGAAAGAGACTCAAATGGGATTTTCCTAAACCTTTCAAGAGACCATAAGCAGAAGGATTGGGAAGATGTGCTTTTATTAAAAACAGCTATGTCAAGAGCCAAAGTCACCACTCCCACCCTAATCTATCACTTGAAGAAGTTGTGATAATATCCTTGATTGTTCAGTCAAACAAATAAAACCTATAATCACTTTCAGTCTAGAGGAGTCTCTTCTGAACCAAGCAGAAACTGATACAAGGAACAATTCCTAATGCTACTGTAGATTCTGAGCAACTCCTTGAAGAACTGCAATTAAAACTCCTATATTCCTATATTCCACAGTGACATTCATTGAAATATAAATTTTAATGAAAAGGGGAGAGAGGGAAGATGGATGATATTTAAAATGCCCTCTTCAATTTCAGAAAATATTTCAGAATGGGTGATTTTTATATGGTAATTATTTCCTCTCGCCTGGCTCTGTGAAACTCCCAACGATATATACAAGAATCCTGTGTGGAAGAGAGGTTGAGACTTTGGTGGATTTCTGAAGGTAAAGGACAGAAAAGGATGAGGTCACACAATGAAATGCACTACTAGATATTCCTGCAATCCTGCAAACAGGGCTCAGTGGCAGCTGTCACAATTTCTCTGGACTTATGCCATGAGGAAAAGGAGCAGGTTTCTGAGTTTCCCTGGGAGACCACTCAGCTGTCAGTCCAAAAATGAAAAACACCTCAGCAGGGACTCATTTAAGAGTCTTAAATCCAAAGAACTGCAGTATAACATTGATTCTGTCCATGCCATACTTACTAACTTTACTCGCAATTATGGAGAAATTATACTGCGCAGTGCTTTCTCTGTCTAGTAATTCATTAGTGGCGATGGTTCCTTCAGTTCCATCTACTGTAAAGTAGCTGTCCCCATCACTCTTCCAATCTATGAAGTACCTGTATATGAAAAGAGTAGATGCAAATGTGCAATGATTACACATTAATCATAATGGCAGTTAGGCTAACTTGACACAGTTCCTTATTTTTCTCCCTGTGGCTATTACCCACCTTGCAATAAAGAAGAGTGTAAATGACAGTTTCTTTATTGCAAAGTCAGTATGCTCAAGGGGAAACTGGAAATAATGAAAGATTTAGTACTCCTGCTGTTCATATTATTTTAGGGTCTTGACACCTTGAAAGCTCAGCAGTGACTAAAATTCTAAAGCTGACCATGAGTTTCCTTAACCTGCTGAATATTAAAA
>NW_012148330.1:493987-494599 GCF_000956105.1 Propithecus coquereli
CCCTGTAATTTTAGGTGATTCTGGTGATCATTCTGATTGGAAACTACACATCTGAATGTTACTACCTTCTGTTAAGATCCTGAGCTAAGAGACAGAGGGTGATCCCTTTACTAGGAAAGTAACAGCCTATGTGCTTTTTCTTGGGGTGAATTAGATTAATCTTAGTTTCCAAATTGATTTCTCACCCACGTGCATACTAGTCCTCCTCCCAGACTGGAAGAAATTGTCAAGTCAAGCTTCATACTGCTCCTATTCCTGTGTGCTTTCCCTACAGGCACAGCAGAAATCCTGCATCAGACTCACTGTGGGATGGGGAGGGTGTACTGGGAAGTTACAGGAAAGTGTACTATCTGTACATAGAAAAATCGCAGACACATTAGAAAAGTCCCAAAAGGTAAGATAGCCTAGTCTAGTCATGTACTGCAAATGTTGAAAAAACACATGAATTTTTGTGGAGAGTCAGGGTCTCAAGTCGTCTGACTTTGGTACCATTAAGCTGCAGACACACACTTCATATGTTCATTCCTTTTTATCCGGTTTGATAATCTCTGCCTTTTGATTAGGTTGTTTCACATTTAACAGATGTTATTGATATAATTGTATTTATATTTG
>NW_012148330.1:494649-496802 GCF_000956105.1 Propithecus coquereli
CATGATCAAATTTGAACGGATGAGGAGTTGCTTCCTATGGATGAGCAAAGAAAGCGGTTTTTGAGATGAAATCTACTCCTGGTGAAGATGCTGTGAACGTTGTTGAAATGACAACAAAGGATTTAGAATATTACATTAACTGAGTTCACAAAGTGGCAGGAGGTTTTGAGAGGATTAACTCCAATTTCAAAAGAAATTCTACTGTGGGTAAAATGCTACCAAACGGTATTGCATGTTACACAGAAATCTTTCGTGAAAGGAAATGTCAATAAATATGGCAAACTTTATTATTGTCTTATTTTAGAAATTTCCATAGCAACACCAACCTTTTGCAACCAGCCCCCTGATCAGACATCAGCCATCAATGGCAATGCAATATTTTTAATTAAGGTATGCACTTTTTTAAGGGATAATGCTATTGCACATTTAGTGTAAACATAACTTTTGTACATACCAGGAAACAACAGAAAATTTGCTTGACTTTATTGTGACAGTTGCTTTATGTGGTGGTTTGGAATCAAACCCACAATATATCTGAGTTATGCCTATAACTAATTTCTGAAACAGAAGATGTTGATTATTAACAGAAAGGGTATAATATGTTAATCTGATTTTGCTGTTTATTTGAGGGGTGAGAATGCACAGATGACTTCTGATTTCAGTGCAGTATCTCATCTCATATGAATGCTCTCAGAAATTATAGATGAATTAAGGCACATTTAAAAGTCAGGGAGCACAGGGATACAATAAGCCTAATTCTCTCTACTGCATATTCTTCTTTTCTGAACAAGAAAGCATTTTTCACAACACTCCTTTTCAGTACCTCTATTTAACTGACTATATGCCTAATTTAAGAAGAACATTCCTGAAACTCCTCACGAACTAATGTTTCTGGAAGAATTGTTGATGCAGACTAACTATATTCAATTGTACAATGCATTAAATATTTGCTGAATGTCCACTCTACACTAGACACTGTATTAGAGGTGAGGAATATAAAATTAAGTAAAGCATGATGCCCACCATTGAAGAATCTAGTTGGTAAGATATGTGTAAACAATTTTGATGCCTGAAAGAGCGTTAGAGAAGACCCTACAGGAGAGCCAAGAAAAGGTGCCTAGTGTAAAACCTAATGGTTCAGGCAAACCTTCCTGTACATGACCTTAGACTGACATTAGAAGGTTATGTAGAAATGACCCAGGAGAAGGTTGAGGCAGACAAAGTGAGGGGAGGAAAAGAAGGTATTTCAGGACTCTACAACAGTAGTAGCAAAAACGTACAGGTAGTATGACAAACTGTAAGCTGTTAGGAATTTTATAGACAAATATCTGAGAGGTACAACAACATGAAAAGAAATAAGTGATTTAGGTCAAAAGAGATCTTATACATTATATTAAAGAGGTAGAATTTGATTCTGTGAATGATGAACACTATTAAAGGGGATTATTAGGGGATGAATTAAAAGTCAATTGCTTTGAAAGTGTGTGGTGGAGGTATTTGAAGGCAATAAGACTGTAAACACTTTTTGCAATGCAGAATCTTGGCTAGAGACAAAGAGAGTAAGCAGGACAGTAAAGAGATTTAATTCAATGAGATATGAGGAGTACATGAAACCAAAGAAGAGAAGACACGAGAGCATGCTAGCTGCCTTTAACTTGGTAATGTTGCTTATGTGAAGGAAGTATTAGATTTGCTTATGTTTCAGTGGAATGGAGATAGGACAGAGAATGGAATCTATATAAATACAGATTTCAGATACATATAACAAAAGCTTTTATGTCAGAGATGTAAAATGTTAGAATAGGTTTCCTCAAGAAACAGTAAGCACCAGAGTTATCAAATATACTGGCTGTCCAGCTACTCGGGGCAGATGTGGTAAAAGAAATTTAAGCATGGTTGGAGATTCTGAACATATCTTACAACACTTACACATTCTATTTCCTGTATAGAGTGAAATGCATTTCTCTTACTTAGCAATGAACACCATGCTTTCCAATCATTGTTTCCTACTATTGCTTTTGCTCTGACTGCAACAAAAATATTTCACTCCAGTAATTTTTCACTTTTCAAAAATGTGCTTTATTTTCCCATAAGCTTTATTAAAAGATGATCCACATGCCATTCAATTCACCCATTTAAATGATATAATACAA
>NW_012148330.1:498277-499457 GCF_000956105.1 Propithecus coquereli
TGAAATTCAAGTTCGTACTAACTTAATTCTAATGAATTATAGAAATGTTACTTCTATGTAGATATGTGCTATTAGTATATATGATATATAAACATATGGTTACATGCATTGTTATATATATGGCATCTATCTATGTCACCAGTCCATAAAACATTGCAGTAATTATGACATTTTATAATTCTATGTAATCCTGTAATTCTCAGGTATCCTGCCCCTCCTGGTAAGTTATTATTATATATCCCTTGATTGGTTGCTAAGGGGAGAGACCATGTCTCCTCAACCACACCTCCCAGATGGACATTTCTATCAAACTGAGCTGGGATATAGGAGTGGGAGGGAGGGAGAAGGTTCTGGAACAAGTGACATAGTCTTTCGCTATTCTTACCAAGTTTTAGTAGGTTTTCTTGAATAAATGTTTCTTTATGTGGTTCATACCTTTAGAAAATTTTCCAAAAACAAATAATTGGTTTTGATTTAAAAAAAAATGATTCTTTTCATTTATGCTTGTTTCACTGGGGAGTGTGTCTGCAGAACTCCTCATGCCTCCATTTGTTAAGTGGAACCTCCATCAAATTTTGGGATTCTCTTCTGTCATTCGTTTCAGTTAATCTGCATGTTATTCTTCAGCTTTTCTTTATTTGCATCTTTGCAAATCTCTGCAATGAACAGATCCTTTTTTGATGCTACATAGTATTCAATTATTATGTAGTTGACAAACATAACACAGCTTATGTACATTTTGTGTGTGTTATGAGGTTGTTCTTCTTGCCCAAAACCTTTTAAATTGCTTGAGGCAGAGGCTCAAGTTCACCTATGTGTTGCCAAGGACCCGGGCTGTTATTTTCCATATACTATATGTTACTTAAATATTGTATTGAATTCAATGCACAGATCCTATTCTTCATATCAACATAATAGTTACATATCTCTACTTCAAGGCAAAATATTTAGAGCTTTAAGAATAACTTATTTAGAACAATTAACTCCTTCTGGTTTGCTGAGGACTTTCTTCGTTATTATACTGAAAGTCCTGAGGCCCAGAAAACTCCTCAGTGCCAGACAAAATGGGGAAAATTGATCACCTAACTTACAGTTAATGCTTGTAGCATACATTATAATTTACCAAATTGATTCAAATAGAAGTACAGCTTCGTACAGTGAATCACTATACACACAGGAC
>NW_012148330.1:510287-512937 GCF_000956105.1 Propithecus coquereli
GAAAGAGTAGCTTGGTTTCTTCTGACTGTTTGTAATAAAATGTGAGGCAAGAGAAATTGAAAATAGAATTTTTAAGAAAAAAAGAACCAGAATTCTAAGACTTGGAAATATCTGAGCCTGTCCACTTTATAAAAATTGAGAAAGTATGTCAACTAAGGGTTGACCAGCAGATTATCTGATAACAAGATTAGTATGGGTGTGAATTGAAGACTTCATCCACTATGTCAACAATAACCAGGAACAGAGATGCAATTATAACAGCAGAAACACTAAAGGAAACAGAGAAATCGGTAAAAATGAAGGAGGACTGCCAAGCTTCTTAAAAATTATAGGATCTGTTTGTAGAGCTCTTCAGCTGTGAACGTGTGCTGTTCTTAGAGTTAAGGGAAGAAGAACCCCTAAAGCGACTCAACATCATCAGGCCCAGATGGATGGCTGCTTCCACAATGATTTCAAAGTGTGAAATCAATGCCTAGGAGATCCATGAGGCAGGGCTGCCCAATGCAACCCTGTGGGTGAGACGTCCACATGTGGGTGAGGCCACCACAGAGAACCACACCATGGGCTGTGTCCCTCTGAGTGGTGGGGGTTATGTTGCCACCCTAGGGGTCCAGAAGTGGGACTTCCGGTGGGCCTGACAGGCAGAGAATCAATTGAGCTATAGAAAGATTATTCCTGAGACTGAAGGTTTAATGAAGTTTGCCCCATAAGCTTTTGAACTTATGTAAGACCTATCATCACTTTCTTTTTTCCTCTTGCTCCCTTTTGGAATGGGAATGTCCCATCGTTGTATTTTGGAAGCATATAACTTGTTCAGTTTCATAAGTTCACAGCTGGAGAAGAATTTTGCCTCAGGATGAATAGTACCTTGAGTCTTACCTTCATTTAGTTTATATGATATTTAGGTGAGACTTTGGACTTTAGACTTCAGAGTTGATATTGGATTAAGACAAGACTTTGGGGTCTCTTAGGATAGATGTGGTTTGCATGCAAGAAGGACATAAATTTTGAGGAACTAGAAGTGGAATGCTATGGACTGAATTTCTGTGTTCTCCCAAAATTCATACCTTGAAATCTTAACCCCCAATATAATGGTATTTGAGAGGTAGAGCCTTCAGGAGATAATTAGCTCATCAGGGTGGAGCCCTCATAATGGGATTAGTGCCCTTATGAAAGAGATGCTAGAGAACTCTCTTTCTCCAGTGTGTGGATACAAGGACAAGATGACCATCTGCTAAACAGAGAGAAGGTCCTCACCACACTCTAAATCTGGTGGCACCTTGATCTTGGACATTCTAGCCTCCAGAACTGTGAGAAATAAACATTTTTTGTTGAAATCATTCAGTATGTGGTACTCTGGTATAGCAGCCAGAACTAAAAAACACAGTGTTCATGTAACTTTGGGTGAAGGATTCAGATAAATATTAAAACAAACAGCAAGTTATACATGTTCTCAAGCCAATTCCTGAGATTTAACTGTATGTGATCACTTCCATTAAGGTTACCACTGAATATTTGATCTATTTTATCACTATTTACCACATGACATAAAAATTTTAGAAGATATTAGTCTATTTCTCTCTATATCGATAGAGTGTTTTTGCTTTAAAAACCTACTTAACATTTTCTTTAGTTCTTGCATACTAACCATTCAACATTTTAGGGATGGAGTATTCAGAAAAAATCTTATCTTTGTCTGTTTTTTTGTTTCCCAACAGTCATAGACATGTGGCGTAAATTTAAGCATACAACAGAATTAATGGGAACAAGCCTCAAAACAATATTGCAGGATTGATGTATAAGTGAGGAAAACAGAAATTCTATTATGCCTTGATGGCACTAGTGGAATTTTTGCATTGAGAAAGAGAGATGAGCAGGAGGCAGCTCCTGGCAAAATGTGGGCTTTGAGCGATAATTCATTTCACCCTCGGACTGACTGGAACTGTGCTTCCACTCGCTCCACCTCAAACCCAGCAGACACAATTGTCACAGTGAAAAAAATGACCTGTATATTGCAAATGGTGAAATATATTGCAAATGGTGAAATCAACTTTTTCAAACACTAATTTTGGGTAAGGGGAAAGAAATTTTGGAGTAATTGTAAAATTTATTAACGTCTGTTATACTCTACACACTGTGAAAGTATCTTAATATCATTAATCATGAGAACTATTCCTTTGAGGTTATATATTAAGTCCCTTGTATAGATAAAACATTGTGATTTGTTAGCTTGCGTGATGTGTCCAACATCAGGCCACTAGTAAACACTGGTGGAAGGATTGGTAGTGGATGCTTTTGTTCAATTCCTGTGGCATTTCCTTTGTTCTTAGGTAAAGTCATTACATTATAAAGCATCATATGCTATAATTAAGTCATCATGCAGGTTTTGTTAGAATTGTTTTTTTTTAGTTTGTTTTTGTTTTGCTCCTGACACATAGAAAAGAAAATGTTTATTTTTCTCACCTAACGGCACTGCTGCCCACGTCGAGGTCTTGGGCAGTGACAGCGCCAATGATCGTGCCGACTGGAGTGTCTTCGTAAACCTCCATGGTGTAGAGCGGCTTGCTGAACACCGGCGGCTCGTCCACGTCCAGCACGCTGATCTTCACCGTGGCTGTGTCTTTAAAAGGACCCGCGGAATGAAAACGGT
>NW_012148330.1:512987-514924 GCF_000956105.1 Propithecus coquereli
TGAGTTTGTTCAACTTTGAATTCTTAGTTATCCCTAAATCTTGTAAAAACTTTGTGGTTCCTCAAAAAAATAAAAGAAACTAAATATTAAGTAATAAGGTGTAATAAGGTGATTTTTTACATGTAAAAAAGCAACTGTATACTTTGGGTTTTACATGCCCAGCCTGATCAATGTCAACATTGTCATATTCCAATTTAACATTTTTCCAGTTTAGCTAAGTTTTTGTAAAGTTTAAATCATTTAAACATGGAAAATGTTTAGAATACTTCCGGGTATATAGCAGGAGCCACTGTTATATTTTTACTGCCTTGTATTGACATTCTAGCCACTTTAATAAGCTGCTGAAACTATCAAATTTTAATTTTATTTTCAACAGTCTTAGAGTTACAAATCAACTCAAAAATTCAGATTGGTATTTCAATTACATTTAAGTAGTAGAGCTATTAGTAGTGTGACCTTTGAAAGCTGGCTGCTTTTGGTCAAATCATTTTCCCACCCTCCTTACAGACATAATTTGACCTTCTTGGGCCTCAGTTTCTCCCTCTGTAAACTAATATCAGCTATGATATTTAAACAAATCTGGGCAAAGTGCTCAGCCCAGAACCCAGCACAAATTAGCTATTACAATGTCATTATATCTTGATAGTCAATTAACTACAACAATGTCACTGTATGTTGATGATCAATTGTTAATGTAAATAGAAGTAAACTTGTTCATCATGGTACACATTCTTTGTAATAGTTCCTTTTACATTGACTCTCAGTGAGTTGACTATTTGGGGTGCAGGGAAGCAAAATCATTTTATTCACAAAGAACTTCATCATTCTCTATAATGTGTTAAATCCTCCATAAACAAATCTGGAAATATGTATTCTTAATCATTCACCTGGTGTAAATTTAGAGAGAATGCTATTTTTTCCAGTGCAAACAAAATAAGTAGAGTATGCTAGTAAAGGTGTTGTTTCTTTAATACTGTCAACTACAGATAGAATTCCACTATCAAAGGAAGATTCAGATTGACCAATAACTTGATAAGACCATGTCTAAAGTTTTATATATTCAATTGTCTCACTGGGGATAGCTTCTGCTGAGTTTCTGAGCAATGGCTACCCAAAGAGATTAAGGAGAGATTAAAGACATGCAAATTATAAATAAGTCACTGATAAATTTTAAAATTCAGAACTAGTATGAAGAAATGAGGATGTAGTTTACCAAAACTCAACTTTTCTCAATTCTATTCTCCCCAACAAAAATAGTTTCTCATCTTCTGTTACATGTCTTTCATCCTAGACTTCTACACCCTTTTAGATATCAAAACAATATGTGTCTTTCATTGCTTATTCTAACTCACTTCTCTCCCTCTGTCCCTCAAATATCTTCTTCATGTCTTTCTCATCCACCAAAACCACCATCCAGAACCCTGTCATGGCACTTATCATTTTTTTGTTTATTACATAAACATATGTAAGTATTATACTTTTCAAACCACCACCCTCACAATGCACAAAATGAAAAGATACTTGTGAGTTGAGAATGTATTGAACAAGCTCTCATATACCACATGTGAAAGTAATTTATTTTTAAAAATTTTCTTGATGTAAAATGTGTATCCCAATGTTTAATGAAATGTATGTATGTGTATGTGTGTAGGTGCATTTTTCCAAATCTATCATAAGCTGATCTATATGTAGATATATGAATATAATAAGGGTTTTTTTCAGGGCTGGTACATTGGGGTGTTTATGATCTTTATGGGCCTTAAGCTCTGTTTTCTTAGTAAATTTTAGTCAACTCAATTTTTGTTTCTTTAGCAAAATAATTTTTATATTTTTTCTTTCTTTTTTTTCTTTTTGGTAAAATAATTTCTCAGTTCCTTAGCTTCTATAAATGAAGTTAATGGAAGCTAAATGCCATCAGCATATTTGCAAGTAGACTT
>NW_012148330.1:516063-518416 GCF_000956105.1 Propithecus coquereli
CATCTTTCAATGTAATTGAATAATCAACTGTTTTAAAATTTCATTTCTAAACTCAAGAGCCTGCTGTTATGAAAATCCCCCATCTCACTAGTGGGTGTATTCTTATTCTACTCTCCTTTGACTCACTAGAAATCATTTCCATGAACTTTAAAATAACACGGTCTGCCTCTATACAACATTAGAGGCAGAAAATCAGTGCATCAAAAGGCAAACGCTAAAAGAATAAGGGAAAGAATAACTAGAAATTAAGGTAGGGCCAGGCAAAAGGCGAGGAACCAGATATGGTATATTTGCCATGCATTAAACCAAAGGGAACATTTCTTCAAAGTTGACTCAGTTCTTGGCAACAGCATTGTTTTCTGGCTCTTTGTTGTGCTCAGTGACGACGACGACGATGATGATGATGATGATGATGATAAAATACCCAGTAGTAAGGAATGACATAGTTCTAAATTAATACCTTGCACAATAACCCTGTGAAAAGATAGTTAAGCAAAGGAAAACAAAACAAACAGAGCATACCTAAGCATGTCAAGTAATTTTACATTTTGTTGCTTAGTTTTCACAACATATTTTCACTGTCATTCTTAAGTGAGCAAACAGGTTTTCAGACCAAGGAAAGATAACTCATGCCCCATGTTTCTTCAACTGACATAATTCACGCTTGTTATTTTCTCCGAAGACATGGAGCAAAGACAAGTTTCATGTTGATTCAAAAACAGTCCTGTCTTTTGACAACCCCTCATGGGTATCAATTAGATCCATCTGTGTCTAGAAGTTTAGCAAGGCAGACCACTATTCATTAGAAGTAAGACTAGAGAGACTATTTTATTTCACACGAAGTAGCAGTAGCATTTGTCAGATGCTAACTGCTATGACGTAAAAAATTTAAAAAAATTAAAAAAGCATTTATAGCAGGAGAATTTCTCTCATATATAATTTTCCTTTGTTCCACACATCAAAGTCTTGACTCTTAACAATTTTCTTGGATTTGAAACTGTGTACCTTTACCTGATGATATTTTCTGCTTGAGGACTTTTTGACTTTCGGGGGGTTCTTTAATATTGCATTAAAATTATATTTTTGTTAATATTTTGACCTCATCATTCTTTTGTCAGTCTTCAAAATAGAGTATACAGTAAATTATTAAAAAATGGTGTATTCTCCCGACATGGATTTCTACTATGTACCTAAATTCTCACTTGTTGAGCTATAGAGAGTTAATTAATATTTATTTATCTTTTTATTATTTTTGTTACAACCTTAACATTTCTTCAATAACTTCATATTCTTGAAAAAAAATTGTAAATCTATTCACCAGGCATTTTCCACTTTCATAATTATCAACAGCATATGCAGGTGCTTCAGAAAAAAGACTGATGAATGATGACAAGTTAATACATAACAACTATCAATGGAGCAGATTCTTAAGAATGTCTCAGCAAACATTGGAGATGTGTGTGTGTGTGTGTGTGCGTGTGTGTGTGTATATCAGAAGTGTGGAACCCTCATGGGTGGAATTAATGCCCTGTAAAAGGGACCCAGAGAGCTCTCTTTCTACCATTTGTAAATACAAGCAGATGACCTTCTTCTAAATAGGAAGCAGGCTCTCACCAGACATTGGATCTACTGGCATCTTAAGCGTGGACTTCCCAGCCTCCAGAACTTAAAGACATAATTGTTTGTTGCTTAAGCCACCAAGTCTAGATGGTATTTTGTTATGGCAGCCTGAATTGACTAAGGGAGAGATTGGTACCCAGCAGTAGGGGTGTAGCTATAACAAATACCTAAAATTGAAAAAGAGGCTATAGAACTGGGTAATGGGTAAAGGCTGGAAGAGTTTTGAGATGCCGTAAATATGAACATCCAGGGATATAGTGATGAGGAACCAGAACCAAAGGAGAACTATACACAAAGATTCTGCTTTCTTAGAGAGTATCTATCCATAAATAATCACGAACAGAATGTTGGTGGAAATATGGATTGTAAAAGTCATTTTGAAGAAGTCTCAGAGAGAAATGAAGACAGGCTATGGGAAACTGGAGGAAAGGCAATTCTTGTTATAAAGTGGCAAAGAACTTGGATGAATAATGTTCCTATTCTAGTATTTTGTGGAAGGTAGAACTTTTGAGGGATGAAATTGGATATTTAGCTGAGGAGATTTTTAAGCAAAGTGTTGAAAGAGTAGCTTGGTTTCTTCTGACTGTTTGTAATAAAATGTGAGGCAAGAGAAATTGAAAATAGAATTTTTAAGAAAAAAAGAACCAGAATTCTAAGACTTGGAAATATCTGAGCCTGTCCACTTTATAAAAATTGAGAAAGTATGTCAACTAAGGGTTGACCAGCAGATTAT
>NW_012148330.1:518466-519809 GCF_000956105.1 Propithecus coquereli
TTAACTTCCAAAAATTCCCCTTTTCTCTTCCAGTTTCATAGTTTATGTGGCTCATGTATTTTGTCTGTAGCTCAGAGCAAGAATAATTTTATCTTTGAGAAGAATTGTTTCTGCCCCCAAAGCTTTATACCTCTCCTTTAGTTTATTCTGTAGAGACCTCAAAGCAGCTTGCTCTAATGTAAAGAAAACAAATCTAAAATAAGCAGTGATTAAGTGTGTCCTCTGTACTTAATAGTTTTAATAAATTCAGAGTCTTGGATTTCTTATATATCAGAAAATGCAGACTGTAATACCTGACTAAATAAGTAAAAAGTGTGCTCAATAAATGTTGATAACTCCTCCCTAAAAGTATCTCTGAGTCTAGACCATCAGAAGTCCCTTATGTTGGAGTTAATTGTCAGTTTATTCAATTATTTTCCTCCCTTCATGTCACAGAATGTCCCTAATTTCCTCAAGCATGAAAGGCACCTTTTGCCTTTGCCCGTGTTCTCCACACGAAGCCCTCCAAAATTCCTCTAAGCAGCACATATTGCTTTCTTCTTATAAAATGTTATCTTATTTCCTTTACTTTCCTTATTATCTATTTTAATTTATGTTAAGTTTCTCTCAAATGAGAATAGCAAAACAACTGTATTTTGTTTTGCTTATTATACTAGAAGATTCTTTCAAGTAGGAAGGATTCATCACTGAATTTATGGTT
The DNA here is from genome assembly GCF_000956105.1 of Propithecus coquereli. Lineage (NCBI taxonomy): Eukaryota > Metazoa > Chordata > Mammalia > Primates > Indriidae > Propithecus > Propithecus coquereli. The sequence continues at coordinate 519,167 of NW_012148330.1, forward strand.
CTTGCTGTAATATATTGTACTTGCATGTGTGAAGTGAATTTCTGTTATTAACAATGTCATGATCATATTTCAAACATGGAATTACTCAATACATATTTTTGAGTATTCAAACATATCTGTCCTAAAGTCTTTTTCAGATAGCTTCATCGTAACTATTCAGTGGAACTGAGTCAAATGCCTGTTGTTCCAGGTCACCATTGAATTTATTTGCACTCTCTAGCAGAGACGGCCAAATGGCTATGAAGTAAGATCATTTTACTTTGAGTTGTTTACCATTTGAGACTCAAATATAGACATCATATTTGAAAGAAAGCTTTTATTTTTCTTTTTTTTCTTCTAACTCAACTTGCATTTTCTGCTTGTGATTTGTCTGCTCTTTTTTTTTCTTTTTTTTCTTTTTTTATTTCAGCATATTATGGGGGTACAGATGATTAGGTTACATATGATGCCCTTCCCCTCCCTCCCCCAAGTCCGAGCTTCAATTGTGTCCATTCCCCCGGAGGTGCGCATCGCACTCATTGTTTGTGCATATGTCCGTCCCCTCCTTCCCCTCCCCCCCTCCCCCTGCCCAACATCCAATAAATGTTATTCTTATGTGTGCACTTAAGTGTTGATCAGCTAATACCAATTTGATGGTGAGTAC
>NW_012148330.1:529917-533011 GCF_000956105.1 Propithecus coquereli
AAAGTAATTCCCTCCAGTGTTACTGCAATTACTAGCTAATTGCTGTGTTAAAACCTGTTCCTTTACTCAATACACCTGGGGAAAATAAAGGATGTGTATTTTTCTCCTTTAAAGATAGGATTGCTGTTTTATGCATTTCCTCTAAAGAGAGGAAAAGAAAAGAAAAAAAAATTACTTTGAAATCCTCTCACAATTCCATGGAATTTATTATAGCAAAACAATAGTACCATTTGGGTAGGGCATTGAGTCCCTTTCAGTATTTTTTTCATTCAGGAGAACCTATATTTATTTTCCCTGTAATTATTCCCTTTATTAAATCTAAATCGTCACATTTTGATTCATGTTTTTATTTATTTTGTATTCAATGCTGTCTTTAGCTTTCTATATTTTTATTTACTCTCTTCATATCTGTTAATATATAATATTGATTTCCTTTAATGTCTATCTCTTTCTTGTTATATAAGTAATAAAACCAATATGCGTAAAGAATAGTATGCATGCTATGCTATGGTTGATAATATGGGCATTGGTTACGTGAATAGAAAAGTAATGTTTAGAAAAAGAGAGGGGATAGACCAATGCTGCTCTTTTGATCAGCCTAACACTTGACTACTATGTTTTTTGAAAGAAATTAGACTTAAGAAAAGACAATCAAGTGCCAGAATAGGATGACAAAACATTATTCAAGGCAAAAATAAGAAACCACTAAAATTGAGGATGTCTAGATTGGAATGAAGAAGACAAAGGTGAAACAGGACATATTTTCAATATCTGAATGGCCATCATGTTGAATATTAGTTAGGCTTATTCTATAAGTCTCTCAGGGGTGAATTAACCATAAGTTATTAAAAAGAATACCATTAGGTTAGAAAAAGAATGTTGAATTTAATTTTTTGTACATTTTTGATACCTTAGATGTTGGCAAGCCTGGGATACATCCTAGGAGGATAGAAAGATGCAAAGACAAACACAGCTTTCTTTCTCTATCTATTCAGCAAATTAAAGAATACCGGCATTTTGTTTAATGAATAAGTCTGATGAAGTACCAAGTTCTCCATAACTGGATGTGTTTAACAGAGATCTAATATGTTAGGAGATGTCTGAGAGAGAATGATGTATAAGATAGAAGGGTGCACTAGCTAATTCAAATTAAAGAACACATAAAAATATATTTTCTGTTTTTGTAAACTCTAAAAGCTCTATAAATGTTTAACAATATAATCTTTCTATGATAATAATCCCTAACTTCTAGTATGAGACTATTCTTATTTTATCGCTTTAGGGGTCTTTTGCTTACAAAGCAAATGAAGCTTCCCTGGCTCATACTAATTTTCTTTTTTTAACCCAGAATTAACTTCTATTTTAAAGTGTAGGAGTTGGTACTCATTTCTCTCTCTATTTTCTCCTAGATGTTGAAAAGGCCTCTGATTATCTATATGATAAGGCAAGTTCTTTCTAGGGAAGATCTTTATTTTATTTCCCTACTTGATTGCACACTGCAACTATCTGGATGAACTTGGCTCCCTACTGGTAAATCCATTTCAAGCCAGAGATGAAAGGAGAGTTCTAAATGTTTTCCTTTTTTTTTTGTAAGGCGATCAGACAGAGTTTATGTCTTCTTCTAAGAACTTCTGACCTATCACAGCAGGCAAATATTTGGTGTCAGGGAGATAGAGAGTGAGATGAAAGAAGGTTTCTGTACATACAGATTTTTGCAACTGAAAACTTATATCCTGCTGTGATCAAAGAACTAGAGAAAATGCTACAATAATATCCCAGGTGGACTTACTTCTTCATGACCCCGACCCTTAGGCAATCCCACTTTACAAAGCAGTATATAACTCAGAGCAAAGAAAATCAACAGTGATCTCTCTCTAGTTGACTTTACCCACCCATCTGATTGACTAGCCTCCACTTTCTTGGGGAATGAACTTTTACTTTACAATCAATGAAAATTCTAGCATTTGAAATAGGGATCAAACAGGATTTTTTTAATCATTAGGAAATGAATCATATTTTATAATTGAAATACATTATTATGAAGTTGAACCAATTTAGCTCTTACACAATAAATAGAAAACTCTGTGGCATTGCTTGGGGCCCATTCAATGTTACAAACCTTTCCTGAAGGGTAAGACAATTATTGACTAAGGATAATTTAGTTGAGCAGTTCCTTGCTCTTCAAGGTGTTTCTATAAAGGAAAATTAGTGAGACCAGAAATTTCAGGAAACAATTCTCACTGTAGAGAGGTGTGCAGTAAGAAACCACAACTATGGAGAAATGGATTAGGACATATTAATATTTATTTGTTCTCTAGAATATAAAGGAAGGAATTCAGGGTATCACCTTTTTGATCCATTATTTTTTTCGACTTTCTCTGTTCTCAACTTTACTGAAGTCCAGTCATGAAAATCTATATAAAATGCTAAATGCCAAATGATTTCCTCATTTCAAAGTGAGATAAGCAATTTTTTGGCATGAAATAAAAAAGAATAACTCCTTTGGCTCTTCCAGGCCTCGTCATGCTTCTAGACAATGTTGGGTAGAAATGGGTAGCTACAGTTAAAGATATTTTGAGGACTCTGAAGCACAGCAGCTGTGACAGGCAGATGCCCCCACGACTCCTGACCGCAGTGACCCCAGCCTTGTATGAAGGACTCTGCCCTTGAGTGTGTGAGGGGCCTGTGAACTGAATGGCATATTACTCCCGTGAACTTGTTAAGTTTTACGGAAAAATAAATGATGCAGATATAATTAAGGTCCTTAATCACTTGACGTTGATCAATTAAGAGAGATTTTACTTCAGGGGTCTGACCTAATCAGAAGAGGAAAGAGCTGATACAGATGATTTCCTCCTGGACTTGAAAAAAGTAAACTTGTGAGCATAGGAGTATGTGTGGCAAGTGCCTGAGGGGTTCCTGTGGGAACTGAGGCCTGATCTTGGCCAAGAGGTAATAAAAAGAGTTATAAAAGCCACAAGAAACCAGCAACTGCCACAAGAAACCAGCCACAAAGAACTGGTTCTTCCCACAACCTTAAACTTGGGAAACAACTCTAAACCTCACATCGGATTTCAGCCCCAATCTAAGCCTT
>NW_012148330.1:534018-536094 GCF_000956105.1 Propithecus coquereli
TTTTTCTGTGAACAAATCACCACTATACTTGCTACAACACTAGAAAATTTTGCTTGTTTTAACAAATTAACTTAAGAATCATGGGTATTATTTTAATGCCTGTATTTTAGTGACAATTTTTGGAACAAATTCAGTAACTAAGACAAAGAAATAAACAAAAAAAGAAAACAGAACATAAACAGAATTGCAAGAACCTTTAATTGTTTTAGTTACAGGTTTTCAGTGATATTTTCCCTAAAAAATAACAGAAGATTTCATCAACTATTATAAATGCTCAAGTAAAATATATGTCATATACACACACAGTATAAATCATGACCATCAAGGGAGGCCAATTATCTTTTCTAACACACATCATTCTTCACAACAGTTGAAAATATATGCTTTCCAAACATATAATTTACAGCAAGCTATGTGAATTTGAAAAATATCCCTTTCTTCTCTGAGCTTCAGATTTCCTATTTGTAAAATGAGTAAAATATTTTTCTAAATACTTTGCAATATATATCAAACTTTACATAGTATATGAGTAAAAAGAAAAATAATGCATCAGAAATGAAAACAGTAAACCAACATAAGATAGTTGTTCTTTTAGTCAACAAAAATTTTGAACACCCAATATGTATATCAGGCATTCTCTTTAATGATGGTGACACACACAGAGATATGATAAAGTGCCTCTAGGAGGTTAAAATATAGTAGGAGGAATTGATTGTGTTTTAAACATAAGTGCCATATAATTATCATAGGTGCTTTGACAACGATGTCGACATCTTGGTAAGAAAGTGAAGAGTGATCAATTTTGCCTGAGGGACTCGAGGGAGCCTTTGGTGAGAAGTAAGGGAGACAAATGTTAAAGCACAAGAAAGAATTGATGAAGATACTCATATAGGGCAGGGTCTTCTATAACGCAGAAGGAGAAACACGCCTTTGGTAGACATTGCAATGAATTTGGTGTAGTTGGAATATAGCCTGTGCGTACATGCGTGAGTGCATGTGTGTATGCGTGTGCAGAGATGGATATGCTGTTTGCGCTTTGTCATACTAGCAATGAGGGCCAGAAAAGGATTTAAGTAAGATGAACAGATTTAGGTTTCTACCATTTACTCATGGAGGAAAGGATATGTTGGAGGAAGGTAAAGTCTGAGATGGAAGAACAGCCATTGCAAGTTGTGGAAAGGAGTAAGGAAGAGGGTTCTAAGACAATTCGGGAGAACAAGAAAATTTAAAGCAAATTTGGGAGAAATCAGTGACCAGGCTGTGTCCTATTTAGCAAGGGGAGGTCAATGGAAATGGAAGTAGCATAGGAAAAATCCTAGATTTCTGGTTCCTTAATGAACTGGCAAGGAGAAAATATGAGCAGGGGTACTTTTGTTGGGAGCAGAGAAGGAATTCGGCTTTGGACACTTTGAATTTGAAAAGACCATGGAATGTGTAGTCCGAAATGTCTACAAAGCAGTAGAAAAATCTGCACTAGTTAATTCAGAGTTGATGAGATTGTTTAGTGGGAGTTAGGTGAGGTATTTGAAAAAGAAGGAGAAGACAAAGAGAAAAAAAGGAACATAAATAGTATTCATGGAAACAACTAAAGAACACTGTGTATTTTTTCTTTGACAGGCATGTCAGAGTGGCTGAAAACTTAATAAAATTAAAATGATATTTTAAACTTAATAAATTGAGGTGTATGTTTGACTATATAAAATATTCCAAATTTTATTTTCATTTTGTTCCTATGAGTTATTTAAATATTAGCCACATGATGGTGCTATGCTACTGAATCATATGATATGGAATTCCTTCCTAGTCATTTAAGACTGAAAAAAGAAAATGAGTTTTACTGATTTACCTTGTAAATAGGAAACATAAATGCCCAGCGGAATAAATTGAGGAAGACCTTAATCTATTTGTGAAAGGGTCCTTGTGAAGGATAATATCATTTATCTCTTATGCTTTTAAGGGAAAAGAAAATTCTGCTATGGATTTAATGTGATAACACAGTTATGTTAATTTGAAATGGACTAATATTTCCAAGTAACATAGAGATGGTGATTGTTTTTAATTCAAAAAAAACTTTTA
>NW_012148330.1:538116-539699 GCF_000956105.1 Propithecus coquereli
GATGCAGAGATTTTGCAACTGCTGCTCAATCTTTTTGGAACACACATCACCCGGATACCACGTAGTTCATCTGTCACTTCCTTCAGGTCTCAGCTTAGATTTCACCTTAATAGAGAAGCTTTTTCTGATCAACTCACTAAAAGATACCCTCCACCCTTCACATTCCTTTTATTCCTTTACCCTGTTTTATATCTTTCGAGCTTGAATTTATCACTGCTGACAGTGATTTTTAATTTATCATCTGACTTTCCCCATTGAATAGAAGTTATTTGCGTACAAAAAATGTGCCTATTTAGTTCACTACTCTATCTCCCAATTCCAGAGTAATGTCTGGCCCACAATGGCTGCTCCAAAAATATCTATTGATATACACAGATTTCCTTAGCCTCTGCCATCCCTGGTGCAGCAAGATCAACACCTCTTTTTTCTCCTCCTCTCCAGACTACTCAACATGAACATGAGAAGGATGAAAAACTTAGTGATGATCCACTTCCACTTAATGAATAGTAAATATTTTTTCTCTTTCTTATGATTTTTTAAAATATTTCCTTTTCTCTAACTTACTTTATTGTAAGAATACCGTATGTAATACATAGAAGATACAAATTATGGGTTAATAGACTGTTTATTTTATTGATAAGGCTTCCAGTCAACAGCAGGTTATTATAATTTAAGTCTTCAGGGACTCAAAAGTTATACTCAAGTTTCTGACTGTGCAGCAGGTCTGTGCCCCAACCCGAGTTGTTCAACTGTCAACTGCATTGCTAATTGAAGGAAAATTAAAATTACTTGTCATTTTCAAGTTTTATATTCTTTAATTATTATTGGGTAGTCAACTGTCCAAAAATTTGTCTATGTACCTTTTTCAATTTGATGACTCCTTCTTGTGTATCCTCATCTGTGACAATGTCAAACAAGTTTCCCCCATCTCCTGGAACAATATTGTATTCAATTTCTGCATTTTGTCCAAAATCAGGATCCACAGCTCTTATTCTTCCAATAGCTGAGCCAATAGGAGAAGACTCGGGAACTTTCAGATGGAAGATGCCTGATAAGACATAATTTGCATTGACAGTGGAGTTAGTAATGCATATAGAAAGATTACCAGGCTTGAAAAATATAGTCTATAGAAAGTAAATCAAGTTTAAAACATTATAGTGCCAAATGGAAAGGCAATTTGCTGTCAAGTTAAGGATTATGATTAGGAGTAGTAACTTCACTTTCACTCAATAGGTCCTGCTCTAGAATTTTAACTGGGCATTATAAATAGCAGAATGTGCTAAATTAAAATTACTATGAGGAAATATTTGACATTCTGACAGCATCAAAGTGTACCAAATACCAAATGGGAGGGTGGGACTATTCATGAAATTAATTGGTACCAGTACAACAGAATCCAGAATGAAAGACATAGATAAAAAGATACAGATGAATAGCTACTTAGATATTTATAGAAAATTAAGGTTATGTTTCCTAAAACTAATTACTTCAATGAGTATAAATTATTAATCTAAAAAATGACCTGTAAAATGATAATCTGTAAAGTTAACCAAAATTCTAATCCATGAAGGATTTAAATATAG
>NW_012148330.1:540939-543361 GCF_000956105.1 Propithecus coquereli
TGTTATATAGACATTATGAAGAAATCCTGGTTAAGGAAAGTCATAGTAATTGATCAAACCAGCAACTTCTCATAGTCTAGGATTACTATGTTTCACTAGGTTTTATACCCTAAACACTTAACACAGTGGCTATCATACAGAGATGCTTAATATTTACTGAACTTAGAGCAGGGTCTGAACTTGAAGCAACCAGATCAAAAAAGAAAACCAAAACAGGTTACATTGTATTTCTACTGTTTATGGTAGGATAAGGACAGCTATTCAAGGGGAATTGATTTCAAATAGAAATTACATAAACAGAACATAATGTGGCTTTTGTAACCTTCTGTCATTAGTGTTTCATAATAGATAAACCGCTGATCCTAGCGAGGCACTCCTGAGATAATAGCAAATATGAGAATGCCTGAATTTCTGTTTAATGTGGCAAGAAAGCATGTGACACAGTTATTAAAGTTGTGCCAAACTTCTCAGGGACAGATTCCAAATAAAAAGGACAAAGCACAGAACATGTGAACGATTTTTCATTTCCTTTTTTTCTTTTTAAATGCCTGTTAAATGGAAATATGATTTCTCAGAAACCGTGTCTATATTCTTGTGCGATTATAACACAGAACCTGACGAAGAACCAAAAGCCTTGAATCAAAGGAATGAGTGGTCCTAGTCCAATCTCATGGTCCATCGATAAATGCTAGGAAAAGTCTCGAATTTTTCCTTACAAAACAGAGGAGTGGAGGTCTATGTTACATATTATACTATAAATCCTCCTCTATCAGGATATGTGGTTAGGGAACTTATGACTAAAAATCATTAAGGAAATAGCTGGCAGAGAATCGAGAGAGAGGGAGCTATAAAGTGTAGTAGATTTCAAACTTCGCGTATGGCCAGCATATTTGGTGGCAAGGGTGGATAGCGGGGATGAGGGGAGGAGTCGCATGGGACCTTTAGGAAAACATGGAAATCTAACTTAGAGGGCTCTGGATAGTTCTGGTTTATGAGTTAACTTTCCATTTGTATAGTTAAAAGCAAAAATAAAAGTATTACACATCAAGGGCAATAATACAGTCTGGAGTCATCTCTAAGGGATTATGGTTAGTGAAGGTGAAGAGTTCAGCCAGGACTGAGATCCTCCAATGAGAGGGAAAAAAATTTAGAACTCCGAGAGGTAATCCATAGGGAACCATTTAATGCAGACTATAGATGAAAGAGCCCCCTTTTCAAGACAATATGCTGAGATATGAATTTTATGTTTTATAAAAAAACATTTTATAGGGCCAATAACAACAAATGTGAGGACAGCTATTCTTTATAGTACTCTATCAATATAAGTTAAACAGCAGTTTTAAAAAAAGTCACCATATAGTATACCTACAAATTCCATTACCTAATAGCACTGGAAAACTTGTGATAAATTGAAATAGTAGTATTGTCCAAAAATGATTGACTTAATAGCATTCCTCTAACATGAATCTCTCAAAATTAATATATAATAGAAGTAAAGCAATGATTCAGTATTTGCAATTTGTGTGTGAAATTTTAGTGAACATAAAACACAAATATACAGAGCAGTGGATTTTCTGTTCTATACATAGCAGACACACATTTTAGTAAGGTGGAAGACACGTTCATTAAGACAAGTATTTCTCAATAAAATATCACAGCTGGTAATAAAGTCTACAGAATACGGAACAAGTCAGAGGAACTATGGATTAGTCATGTCAGATTGTTTAGGTTCTGTCGTTTTATTTCCAATGACTTGACATTTTATCATTTCTAGAATCTCAACAGCAATAAAGCTGAGGTCATTCAGATTAATTCAAAACTGTGAAGTAATCTTCAGCTGTGCCAGAGTTGGATCATTCGTGATGTACTATGTAATTACACTGCCATCATCTTCTAGGTGTCCCACTTTTGACGCATATGAAACATCTTAATGGCACTACTTGTACAACACAGATAGAGAAATAAAACAGGTGACAAAAAATTGTCCACAGAGTCAATAAAGTATATGTTTACATATTCATCCAATGTACACACTATGCTTAACAAAAATCTCCACTTTGCCGTGGAAAAGGAGGAAATTGCATGCAGTGAGTTAATTTAGTGATCACACTGCATAACTTCTTAGATATAATGTTCCCTGCTAATTCCAAAAGTGAAAGAAAAAATAATATTTTGGTTATAAGCTAAACAGGCATCCTTTCAGTAACTATGTCATTTGAAAAATTACATTTATTATACTTTGATTTTATTAGGACTTACACTGTGTATGGGGGGTGGAAGCATCCATTGCTATCTAAGAGCAAAGAATATAAAATATATTTTTCTTCTTCTTTTGTTGAGAAAGTTTTCAAGTATTGACAAAAACACCAAAAGAAATATATTTATTTAAAATACAAATTAATATGTTTACTCAGAAGTAAAC
>NW_012148330.1:545861-554083 GCF_000956105.1 Propithecus coquereli
AAAGGAAAGTTATGCAATTCTATTCTATGTTTATGATATTTAAGCTGAAAATCTGAGCTGAGCCAACTTGATGTTGGGTCTGTGAGGTGTGCTAATAGAAAACATTCTAAACAGAAGTAATCATACAACAGAAGCTGTTATAATCATAATTTCCTGCCTTTCCAGTTTGTTCAATTACTCCCACTGTGACCTATCAACTCCAATCTCAGAAGTAGCCCTAGGATATTACTCTCTCCATATCCAGCAATCCATTATCTTGTCTCTGTCTCCTTTCCTCATCCAACCAAAACACATGGTTTATCATTTCAATATCATATTAACTTATCCCCTTATATCTTGTCCATGTCCTTTTGTGGCTGCAATCTCAGAAAACCTAACAATGAATAAGGATGTTCATCTTCCTTCTCAAGGAGGAGGTGTGGTGGACTGAGGAAAACCAAAGAAAAGCAGGTAGATATCACTATAAATTATGATTACTAACCTTAAATGCACCTTCAACATTGCCTGCAAAGCATACAAATTTGCAAAGGTAACTGACTACCATTCTCTGTGACTTCAATTTTAAACCTATACACTCTCCACAAATCTCTGCTTTACTCACTTTACTACTTCCTTTCTCAGTTGGTGACCTTGGCTTGTAGTTCACGGAAAAAGTAGAATGATATCACATAAGAAATCACTCAGCTTCGCAAACCTTCAAAGGATCCCACTTCAGTGTGACTGTGAGTTTGAACAAGCACAACATGTAAGATATAACAAAAACATGATTTTTTTTCTGTCTCCCATTGCTTCTCTAGACTTTCTTCTGTGAGTATAAGCTTTGTCTTTGGATGAAAACCATGGTGAGCAAACGTTTCTGTTTACCCTTAAGTAACACACAGTCATGTTCACTTCGATTCCCAAAATCTAGATTTGGAAATTAGAAATGTGCGGTATATCATATTAATTAATGAATTAATCCTTATGAAAAATTAAGCCTTCTCCTCTCAGCTCCTCCACCAGCAAGCCACCCAGGTCCAGCAACAGATGGGACAGGGATTTGGGATCTGAATGATTTGACAGGTTTTCCTCTAAGAGTTTTTTTTGTTGTTGTTTGGTTGGTTGGTTTTTGTTTTTAATTATCTCCTTGCCTAGGGTGTTTTCACCTTACCATCAGATGCAGCAAATCCAGGAGATTGGGCTGTTCTTACTAGAAGGTGTGGTTTTTGCTTCTCTGGGGCTCTGCGGTGGCACTTTGGGGCAGCGTTCTGAAGTTTCTCTTACTGCAGCCTCCGTAGCAATGGCATTGCCTCTGCTTTGATGGAACATGCCCTCAGCCTCTAGATCTCCAGCGATCCACCCTACACACAGATTCTCACTTTAAGGAAAATCTCTTTGGCAGGACTTAACATGACTCTGGGTTGATTTTCCCCTCTGCTTATACACTTCTTAGCCTTTTTTACTTTCCCTGACAAAGCCTTGTTCTCCCTTTCTTTGCTTTTTTTTTCAGGACACCAACTTTCTTAAGCATGAGGCAGGCATCAGTCCATGTATTTCCCCCATTTTCTTGGAAAATATATTGGACTTTATTATTGGTCCTTATTGAACAGAAGGCGCCACTCACCCAACCTGAGAGGAGTCAGGGAACAACCCCATTAACTACTTTTACTAGATAGGGACTGCACATCCCCTTCTCCAAAGAAATCCTCTGCACAAAATTTCCCCTCCACTTCACAGTCTATGAACAGCACTTAAGAGGACTATAGAAAACCTTGCTCTGACTAAGGGCTCCAAGAGTCTTAAATGCATCCAGACATTTCCACTATAAATTTTGAATTTTGATCTGGGACCATACTTTGCTATTAATATGCAGTAAATTATCTTCATGGTATGAACATCAATATTAACCTCTTGTCATATCTGTAATATTTCTTTTTTCCTCGTCTCCCTTTTCCATTGAGGTTTCCTTCATCTCCACTTCCTCTTACTAAACTCCAGCAATTTATTAAATATTGTACTATTTTTTTAAAGAGTCTATTTTCTCTTCATTGAATACTTTCTTCTCAATTGAGATATTGCAGAGGAGACATAAACTGCTCATATTTGAACACCATACAAAAAATTTCCCTGTCCCAAATCTGATTCCAGCTACCGACTTCATTTTCTTTTTCCTTTCTGACATAACTTCTCAAAGATAGTTGCTATTACCCATTCCTGCATAAAAACTACTCCGCAAGCAGCCTTAACCTGGTTACCAAACCCACCACTCTAGTAAAGATTCCCCTGAGATTGCCAGTGACTTTAATGTCACTAAATCCAGGGATAACTTCTCAGCAGCATTCAATACTCTTAGTCATTCCCTTTTTTCTGAAGTGTATCTCTCCTTAGCATCTCTGACACTCTACAGTTGTGGTTTTCTCCCACCTCACAGCTTTCTTCTTCTCAGCTGTCTTTGTTAGAATTCCCAGAAAAGATCTAGATAAGTGATTCTCAAACTTGGCTGTATATTGGCCTCATAGGAAAAGTTAAAAAAAAAAAAAATACTGGAGCCCAGGGACCATCCAAACTATTCAAATTTAATTGTTCTGAGTTAGACTTGAATGATAGGGTTTATTAAACTGACTTCTGTTCTACTTTGCGATCACGATCAAGAACCATTGTCTCAGGCTACTTTTATCCAGGGGTTTTCCTCTTCCTAGGTAATGTAATTTCTCCCCTTGACTTTATTTACTGTCTTTATGCTAAATATTCTTTGTATTTTAACTCCAGCCTATATACAACTTTTGAGTTTCATACTATATGTGGTAAAACATTATGCAATGCCTAAACTTTACATGAATATCTCCAAGGCATCTCAGTTTTGATATATTCAACACTGACTCACAGAATCGCAATGCCCCTAGAAGATCTCTCATGCTAGTCACTGTATGAGCAAGTAGTCCTACGATCTCTCCAGTTCCAAAAACTAGAATCCACCTCTCCATGGCAAGCCCATTACCATTGTTGATTTTTTACCTCCTAAAATCACTCAAATCTATTAACATATTTCCATTTTCACATCTGCCATAGCCACTGGCATCACAGATTAAGTGACTCACACTTCTTGTCTGTGTTACTGCAGATGTCTGCTAAATGGCATTACCACTTTCCTCTTCCTGCACCCAACATAGTTTCCATCTGCACTGCAAAGGTAGAAGGAGTCATTTCTATCACTCCCAGGTAAACATTACATTCGTTCTGTCATGATGCCAGGAAATGCATAAACCTTTTAGAAAATCCATGAGTGTCAATATGAAGGGAAGGAAAAAATTTTTAAATAGAGATTAATCTTTAAGTGAAATAGACAATAACAACAATCTCTTGTATAGTGCTTTCTATATTCTGGGCACCTTTTTATTTTAATTTTTTTTTTATTTATCATTGGTACATAATAATTATATATATTTATAGGATACTCAAAAAATGATAAACGCTTGAGGCGAGGTATACCCTAATGACCTTGATTTTATTAATACACATTGTATACCTGTACAAAAACATTACCTGTACTCTATTTTCTGGTCACTTTTCTAAGCTCTTTCCCATTATTAAATAATTTTATTCTCACATTAAGACTATGGAATATCTACTATAATTTCTAGTCACTTATATCCTAGTAAATGCTTAACAACCATATTGGGATATGGAGGGAGATTATGTATAAGCCCTGATTTTTAGTGTTTGTGCATTCCTGTGGTATAAGAATTCCCACCATGGCTTATTTCAGCCTAACAATGTGACATTGTTGAACACAGAGTTGGGAAGAAATATACACATTTGGCTCTGCTGATCTGCAAATGAGAAAATTAGGGGCAACAGGCCATGAGAAGAATCAATCAAGTAGCATCTTTAATATGAAAATACAGTTCCTCATTTGGTCTGCTGACGTCACTTCACTTGGTTTTACTGCCTGAACGCCAATCAAATAGAGACAATATTGGGTTGACAAATAAGCTCTATTAAAATGCAGATAGCTCAAAAGTCTTAATTTCAGCTACACTGACACATGCAAATTCTAACTAAGTGTGGATTGAGTGGGTTGGGGACATTTGGGGTAAATTCTCTTTTCAGCATTTGGAGAGCAAAATATGAAAACATCTAGAAGAGAGCATTAGCAGATGTGAAAGGGTTCTGGAAGGATATGGGGCTCTAGAGATAAAATGATTCTGCTTCTTACACCCAAGGAAGGAAGGAAAACTTATTGCATTTCATTCTTTTTTTAAATTGTATTTTAATTTCAAAGTATTACAGATGTACAAATGTTTTTGGTTACATGGATCACTCTTTTAATGCTTGAGTCAAGATCAAAAGTGTGCCCATCACCCAGAGAGTGTTCATTGTGCCCATTAGGCAGGTCCTCACTCATTTCCCCTTTTCCCTCCCCCCTGCTTGATTTCCATTGAGATTTACTTCCCTTTATGCACATGTGTGCTCATCAATCAGTTCCATGTGATGTTTGTTTTTCCATTTTTTCAGATACCTTCCTTAGGATAATGGTCTCCGGTTCCCTCCAGATTGTTGCAAAGGCATTAAGTCATCATTCTTCATGGCTGAGTAGTATTCTATTACATTTCTTTTTGTTCTTCCAATTCTCCCTTCCTAATTACATAGCTTCCAGCACTGAAGTACGAATTATTATGTTTAATACTATAGTTACACTGATTTTTAGATTCAATAAACACATACCTGTATTGCTCTGCAAAACTATGCTTTACAGCATTATTTTTTCAAGAAATTTCATTGGAAATCCCAACCAACCCAATTCCAAATGAGCTATGGAATACAACCCACTTATATCACTTAATGATTGCCAGAATAAAAAGTGAGTATAATCAACAATAAGTTAAGGTGTACTTGAAAATACCTAAAAGAGTAGGATTGGAATGTTACTAACACAAAGAAATGTTAAATGCCTGAGGTAATAGATAACCCAATTACACTGATTTTATTAATTCACATTGTATGCCTATATCAAAACATCACACGTACCCTATAAAAATACACAACTATTATATACTCATAAAATTTAAAATAAAGTTAAAAAATGTTTCTGATTCTCCAAGTTATATATTTTTAATATATGTGATTTATATAATCATTATTCTTGTTATGTAACAGTAAATGCAAACACGATGGAGATCTTGGCAAGAGTTCACAACATTTCCAGGTGCATTAATAACTTTCCATTGTTTTCCATTTTACAGAGTGTATTTAATATTCCCTTTAAAATCTTCATTAAATATGTAAACCTGTCTTATAGATGTCTCTATCTATGTAATTTCTGATCCATCTAACAAAATACGGTAAATGATTAACTCTCAGTGATATTGCCCAATAATATCACAAAAATATGCCACAAATACTAGAAGTTTTCTAATAAATTATAAATAAATTTAACAGCTTATAAACTAAGCTCCTGTAAAACATTAAGAGATTCAAATTCACCTGGGAATATTTATTTACTCAGAAGTTTGATTTCTTAAAGATTTTTTTTTTTTGAGATTTTAGGAAGGCAATCTGTAAAAGATGAAATTCGGTAATGGTTTCTTTCCACATAATATTTTGATTTCCTTTGGACAAAACTAAATCTTTCAATGACAACCCATTTATTGATCTGGAAATCTGATTTTTGAATATTCATCATATATTCAAGTATCATGTGTGTGTACAATGGTTTAAATTTTCTGCCATTGCCTACATTTTATTTTTTGAATACCCATGTCTTCCCTGTTTTGTTTACATGTAAAATGTTTCACTTGCCTATTATTCCACATCTCTGTATAAAATCTATCCATCATTCATTCAGAGACAACCTAAAGCCACTTTTGATGGTATTTTTCCTTTTGTTTTTGCAATTCCATTTTTTCACAATTCTATGAATACCACTCTAAATCATACATTATGTTTTGCAGTGATATAAATATTTTGGTATACATTTGCTTTCCCATTGACTAACTCTTATTACAGGTTTCAGAAATCAACGTGGATATTATTCCTTCCAAAATCTTCTCATATCTGCTCTATAATGGTTTGGGTGTCCTTCTTATACATTTATATATCATTTTCTGCCCAAGTCTATCATTTTTTTTACTCCAGGTAGTATAATTATTCATTTACTTAAAAATCTCTCTTATATACATTAACTGCTTGAGAGAAAAGACTAAAATTTTTCTCCCCTTTATGCAGCACAAAATAAAAATAATATAGTAATTTTTATACATACAGTTCAATAAAACATGTAATCAATGAAACATTTTTTAATGAATTATATATTTTATTGTGTCTGATATTTGTTAATAAAATAAATTTCTTAGATACCAAGTCTTTTGTTTTCATGGGTTTTAGTATTGCTTACTGGTTAACTTTCATAAAGAACTACTTTAGAAGTCTAATTTCCTTGTCTGTATAATTTCTAAGACCAAAAAGAAGGCAAATATGAAATAGAGAAATATAAACCATGTTAAATAAATGGTGGCACTAGCATGCTTTTACATGTATGATTAAAGATTACTACCACAATTAGAAATGTATGTATTAAAGGTTTGAGGTGGCTGTATTTAAAGTTGTTTTCATACCTTGCTCATTCTCCCTTTTGGATTTGCTTATATCCAAAACTTAAATATGTCTTCTTTAATCTGATTAAGTTTCTCCATACTCTGTACCTCACTGATCACTTCAATGTTTATGTCTCACAAATGCTTCTTTGATTCTGACTTCTCTCTTGAGGATTCTGTATTTTCAACTACCTCTCGTTCATCTAGTCTACTCAAGCAGGTTGAAAAGGGAAAGAAAAATGTGGGAAGGAGAAGGAGGAGGGAAAAATTTAAAAATAAACGTCTTTACTGTTAGATATGTTAGTTGTGTTATTTTACTTAAACCTCCCAGAAGCACCGCATATTATTACTAAGATGACTGTATAATTTATAAGACAAATAGAGCCACTTTTGAGGGTAAAAGGAAAAGGAATCAATATTGGTAATTAATTTGGGGGCTACAAGTATAAAGTGGAATTGTCTCAAGAAAAATATGTGGTTGCCTTATTTATTATCCTAATTTGATAATGTAAAAACATGAGTCAGCGAGAGCTCATTTAGTTTACTCAGGCCCCAGAGAGTAAATAGTAGAGCCGAGCTTTCTCCATCAGTACTTGTCCTAGGTTCTCTCTACTCCACAAATCACTTTACAAACATAAAAATGCTCGCAGTGACTGTAAGACAATGTCTTTTCAGCTTTGATTGGTTAAGCAATGGATTGAAAGCCACATATTCACATTCATGGCTCCTACTCCTACCTACTGGCCCAATTCTGATGTTGGAAGCAGTAATCTATATTTTCATAAACATGAATGCCACAGCGTCAACATGTTATCCAATTAATGTTCTGCAGCATCACACATGTAACTACAAAATTCCTGGCTTGATCTCTTACTGTCTATTTTTCCTTCACTTCTCTCTTCTAAAAATAAACACAACCTACTCATAAGGATTAAAAAAGTTAATATGCAATTTTAGTGGTGAATTTGCGTAGTACATGTGCAATATATGTGAGCTGCTGATTTCATTACTATCATCACTGCATTCAGAAAAGAGAAGTGACAAGTGTAACATCTGAGGGAAATCCTGGAACTGGCTAATGCAGTTCCAGCAGACAAAGGCAGAAAAGCAGGCTGAGGACTTGTGAACTTGAGAACTTAATAAATAAAGAGGTCTAAGTAGATCACAGCCAGAATGCTGGAGGTTTTGATATTACTAAGTTGGCTAAGCTCCATCGCTGGCATCCACCTACTTGCTCTTCTTCACAAGAGATTGTCACAAGAGACATTTTTTCTCCTATTTTTGCAGGAAGTCTGGAAAGGTGGAGATGGGAGCACTTTCCAATTCAGATTTTCATATGTGTTGATTTGTTTACCTGTTTGGGAACTCACAAGTTTTATTCTATCATAGGCAAAATTTCATATTTGAGTTGCAAATTTTATAATGCCAAAATATTCAAGCCACTTCTCCAATATTTTAATTAAAACAAAAGTCACTTAAAGTGATCTGCAAAGTACACAGATTAACACTATCAAATATTGTAAATATGTAATGGACTCATAGTGTTTAAACATTATTGATAACATTGGTTAATATTAGGGACAATATCTTTAACATTACTTCAATTTTAAACTTTATTTAATATGGTTCAAGAAAATAATTTAAAACTAA
>NW_012148330.1:554133-556570 GCF_000956105.1 Propithecus coquereli
CAAAGCATTCTTTGAGGTATATATTTTTTTGGCTGAATCTAAGCAACCACCAAAATTCAGTTAGCCTTTAGCTATTAATTCAGAATGACTTATTGTATGGTTTTATCAAGAAAATTTAAGTTCAGAAACTAACCATTTTCCAATTATAAAGATACCAAATGGTAAACAGAGAAATAGGCTTTGCGGCCCCATCTAAGTGCAACTGGGTTCATGTTAATTCTAAGAAAAATCTTTATATGTTACATATTGTAATAAATATTTCTTAAAAAAAAAAAACCAAGATATCATAGACGTCAAGATGGATGCTGCTAAAATGATGACAGGATGAAAAAAGGAAACACATTTCACTTAAACACATCAATATTTTTCACTGAATAAATTTATAGTAATCCACTTTTTTCTTTAATAATTTAATCATTAACCTCATCATCCAGTAGTCTTTACATGTCATGAGTATACAATAGAAAAAAATATATAGATGCATGTATATATATATATATAGTTTTTATCTGACAGTTTATGTAAACCAGAAGATCAAATATTGCTCATTGTTTATTCAGTACTAAAGGCCAGACTTCTAAAAGACCAATAAATGTTATAGCTCATGTACTGGTTGTTCTGAAAATCTGCTAATGGTACCATGAAACACACATCCTTTGCCACATGGTTAACGGAACCAAGTAAATCATCTAAAATTTTCAGCACCACTTATATAAGATTAACACTTTCCTTAGCAAAGGACAATGTGATATGCATAGTGATGATAATAGCAATGAGAACCTATTTAAAAAATCTGTTATGTGCTTTTTTCGTTTGCTTACATTGGCCTATACAAAATCTAGTGAAAACTCCAACTATCCTTTTACTATTGGAGAATCTGTCTGAAGTACAGATTTTCATTGAACTTGCATTCAAATTGTACTTGCTTCAGTGTTAGCCCCAAATTATCTGTTATCTGACATCTGTAAGTTCTTTGGAAGACTTCTAAACAAGATGTATGACTATATATGAGTGTTTGTTTGTTTTATAAAAAACCTTTATGAAATACTTAGTTTAAAATGAATAGATTTCAATATTCAGTCTCTACGCAAATATGCCTATAGGAACAGAATTTTGAATGAATAAAAATATTCTCATGAGATACAAAATAATTAACTTATTCCCTTTATTTAATGAATAATGAAAATGCCTTCTCAGGGAATCAGGACTTGCTGTTTTATCACAGCATATTGTAAATTTTCCCTGCAAACTATCTATAATAGAATCAATCAGAGCACTTAACTAAAATTCAGATTTCTAGGTCCAAGCTATGGAAAGACATGAGATCCCGAGAGATTCTTAAAGCAAATAGAATTTGAAAACCATTGTGAGATCTACTGGTGAATAAGGCCCAAATTATCATTTTCATGCTTCATCTTCACCACATAGCCATTTTTTATTTGCTTTTATTGATATAGACAAAAGATCTATTTGGGAATTAAACTAGAAGTGCTTATTTCCACTTAGTAAAAAGCTAGTTTTATAATGTGTCTTGGCTTATTTTTTAAAGAACAGGAATAGCATCATCAAATGTGATAACTCTATTTCTGTTACTCATGACTATAATCATTATGAGACCCAGGTAGCCCCTGGATATAAGCTCTTTGTTAATATTTCCAAACTTTTAGGTTTGCAGTTTTCTGTTGTATGCTTTTTAAATGTTCTCACCCCAGAGTGAGGGGATACACCACACACACACACACACACACACACACACACACAATTTATAGCATATATACAATGCGTCTCTCATATATGCACATATACATACATACAACCTCAAAAGTCTATTTTTGTCTTATTAATGTCTTTGGGAGGTACTGACCAAAAGGTTATATATTCATATGTAGTATCTATATAATCTGGATTCAAATACAAATAACACACAAAATACTACTTCTGAAAATTATGTTCTCTCTCTACACTGGAGATATCTAGGAAAGATACATGCTCCAAAAAACACTAGATTAGGTAAACATGTCATCAAAGAATGCTAGAAAAGTGTTATCTATTTGAAGTTACTTAAATATTAGCATAAATAGAATTGTTAGATTAAAATGTGTACTAAAAGTGATGCTAAATCAGCACCAGTACTAAATTTGAGAAACAAACATACATTCGTATCATTAACACATTATCATATTGTTAACTTTTTTGTATTACTATTTAAAACCTCTACCTGGTCCCAGTTAAGGAAACTTTAACTTGTATTTTGTAGTCAAATTTCTTCACTAAATTGTATGTTATATAATTATACGTTAACCTTGCAGATCTATCTCCTTGGCCCATACCCACCCCCAAAGTCACATATTTGAATGAACTTGAAGTAGTTATCTTCATTTAAATAGAAGTGGATTTCACATGAGACTCATTATTTTTGCCATATTTCTTGATATTT
>NW_012148330.1:567715-569392 GCF_000956105.1 Propithecus coquereli
TACATCTTTATCATGTACAACATGACATGTGAAATGTGTATACTTAGTGGAATGGCTCAATTGGGCTAGGTCACATAAGCATTAAGGTCTGATGGTCTCTATTAATAATTACCACCCTTAAAACATTGGGCCATTAAACTTTCAGATTGCTAAGTAAAAAACATTTGGAAAGAAAATATAGGTTGATGACTGTAAGAAAAAATTGACAAAGTAGTAAAATATGGAAAAATATTTAAACAAAGGAATCAGATATTCATTTAGTTAAATATTCTCAGTGTTATATTTTAGTGAGTAAACTCACATGCTCCCTTTCTGCTGTGGAAAGAAGAAAATTGTTTTGTTTTGCTTTTTAAAACTATTCATGCAAATAAGTACCTAGTGATTTAATTAAGATTCTTATAAAACCCGTGATAGAAACATTCAGTTTCTGTATCACAAGCTGTAGGGACACTAAAATAATCCTTGAAAGTGCACCAGGAAGCAAATAGGTACTGATTGGTGTTAAATGTAATACTGCAAAAGAAAACTAGATGTAACACAAGTGAGAAGAATTCATTTTCAATAAGAAACACAGAGTTACAGAGAAGATACAGGTGTGACTCATTCTATTATCATAGAAACTATAGCAATTTTCACCTATTACAAAACTAAAATAAAATAACTGGTTGGAACCAAAGTGACGCAAATAGCATCAATATCATCTGATACTTCGACGAAAATATTTGAAAATGCTTCAACGCATGCAATTGCTAAAGAAAAAGCACAGAATTCTAATACCAATTATATGATATGTAATTTGATGGCATATGTTATAAATATGAGGTCTTAAATTCATATTTTCTGTGTTTATATTACTTTTTCAGTTAATAAGCTATTAGGGTAAGATATCAACCTATTGTGAATATTTTACTTCATTAAAAGTCGGTACCATCAGACCAATTGTTCAACTGTTGACTCATTATTTTCTATTAAAGTAACACTGGACATGATTCTCATCAAAAATTTAAATTCTGAAGACATGTAATTTTTAATCCATTAGCTTCTGCTTCCTAAAGACCAAAAGTTTGGAAAATTATTTCAATTCCTTTAGCATTGAATGACATTGTAAAGAATAAAAAAAGCTGCACTAATTTAGACTTAACAGGAAAGATGACATACTTTTGGGGAATCTGGGTGGATTGTCATTGACATCAGTGAGGGTGATGTTGACTATTGTTGTTCCGGCTAATCCTCCCAGTTGTCCTCCCATATCCTTGGCTTGGATGAGCACTTGGTACTGTTCTTTGACTTCTCTGTCCATGTTTGGCAAAGCTGTTCTAATGACACCTTAAGGGGAAAAGCAATAATATAAAATAAATATCACAAATACTCCAGTTTCCTAATTAAAATAGTCTGCAAAAACAACTACATGACTCTATCTAGATTCACTAGCAAAGACATGCTAGTTAAAATTATGTGTCTTTTAAAAGGTGAAACACCCAAAATGTCCAATGATTAGGACATAATTTAGTATATTATGGTAACAGCCACGTAATAAAATGCTATGCAGGTGAGGAATTATGGTTAAAAAAAAATGTATTGTTTTAAAAGATGGTCATTTTAATTAAGTCAACCAAGTTAGATAGGATTTATATATATGCTCCTATCTTTAAAAAAGGAAATTGTTAAACTTAGAGA
>NW_012148330.1:570527-587398 GCF_000956105.1 Propithecus coquereli
TGAAAATTATCTGTGTGTTTGTGTGTGTGTATATACATATATATGGAAAGAGAAAGAGATATCTCTAAACTCTAACTCTCTCTCTCATTCTCTCTTTCAGAAATAGAGAGATTCTTTCTGGTTATCTGTTAAACTATATAAAAACCTGTCTTCTGGGACCCAGTTAGATTAAAACATTAAGACGCAATTGAAAAAGAAAGGAAATAGTTATCATCAGACTTATTTAAAAGTAGATATTTTTTGTCTGGTGATTTGTTAAAATTGTTGAGACACCACCCCCTCAAACACACTGCCTGCTCCCCCGCTGCATCCTGTGTCAGATGGGTGATTTGCCTTCCTGCTTCCAGCCCCACTTTTAGTGTGATGCTGCCTAACTGGAAAGTAGTTTATTAGAATCTAGAGAGAGGAAAGAATTTGTTTGAAAGGCAATCTCTAGCAATGACCACAATGTGCTTACCCTTCCCCAGCACCTCTTCCGTTTAAGAACTACTGTTCCAGAGAAATAAGATGTAATATTTATACAATGTTTTTAGAGTTAAGATCTGGGGAATAAGCCAGACTGAAGATACTCCAATTACCCTGATTTGATCCATTCACATCATATGTGTGTATGAAAACATAATATGCGCCCTATAAAGATATACAACTATTATGTACTCAAGTAGGAAACAAAAAATCTCAACAGGACAAGAGAATCTTTAAACATTGTAATTTACTGAAAAAGCCTGGGAAGAAAACCTCCTTTTCAAGAAGTTACTCTTTTTATGGCTACTCGTTGTTTATTAACTGCCTAACAATTAACAACGAAAATAGATTGCGGGGTCTTAAGAAAGGAACTTTGCAAAGGATGGGGCTAATATAACTCCATAGTAGAAGGTAACAAGCAGAACTAAATTGCCATGGTTTGAATGATTATGTCCCTCCAAAATTCATGCTGAAATGTAATCCCCATTATGGTGATATTAAAAGATGGAGCCTTTGGGGGGAGTGAACAAGTCATGAATGGTCAACCCTCGTGAATTAATTAATGGCTTATAAAAGGGATGGAGAAATATAGCCTGGCCTTTTTTGCCTTTCTGCCTTCCACCGTGTGAAGATGTCACCTTGAGGAGATGCCTTGGATGGAACAGGCTCTCGACAGACACAGAACCTGCCAATCGATGCCTTGACCTTAGACTTCTCAGCCTCCACAACCATAAGAAGTAAATTTCCATGGTTTATAAATTAGCTAGTCTGAGGTATTTTGTGACATCAGCACAAATGGACTAAAACAGAAATGGTACATTTTATTATTTCAGGTCTTAGGTTTAGGTTTATGTATCCATCTTCACTTATCTTTCACTATTTGTATATAAAGATACAGTGACTGCCTTGTAGAATAATAGCAATGCCTAAAATGAAAACAAAAAAAAGCCCATGAATTTTATAGAACATCATAAACACTCTGCAATAGTGATATCATAAACTTTAATTGATTCAATGTAATTCTGAAATAAATCCTAATTATTGAAAAAAATTGAATCCTAATATGATTTGAGTATCATGTACTTAATGAACTTTTCAGCGTATATAATCATGACAATTAGAGTAAAAGCAAGAATGAGAAAACTCCTCAGCCAGCTGTTTTTTCTGACACTATGAATGAACATACACAGTTTAGAGAATTTTAACTTTAAAATAACGTATCAAAAAGTAGTAGTCCACCAGGGGATATAGTTTCCCTCTGCAATCACCCTCATGTTGTCTGCAAGCCCCTTAGTCTTGATGGGTGGCAACTTCTTTTGCACAAGTAAGTTAAATACTCTGAAGACATTTTGAGATGAAAATCATGTAATACTATATAGGAAAAATATTAAAATATTACATCTGCTAATCGAGGATATGGTTTTACACGAACCATTTCTTAAAATGAAGGATAAATTGCAATACTGAGATAAGGGACAATAGACTCAGTCAGCACTTTTATCAAAATAGATGTTTTAGTCAGACACTATTATTAGGATACAGTGCCTAATAATCTGCCCCTCCAGATCGACTTTATACACTTTTCTGGACTTTGCTGTCCATTTTCTGGTTGGCTTAGCCCAATTGGCAAAAGACTGGTAGGTATAAAGAGATTGAGCTTAGGTTTTTGTTCCCATGGGTCCTCCACATCCCACACTGTCTCCTGCCAGGACCCCTCAGCAGATAGTGCCTGAGTCTCCAGCCCCCCTCACTCATTCAGTCCTAGTGTGATAACTCCATTTACTTGTTAGTTCTTCTCCAAATACTGACCTATTTCTTATGGTTTCCCTAGAGTTTGTTTGTACCTTAGTAAACAATCCTTTTATTAAACTAATCTCAAATTGCCCCATGGGTTCCATCTGTTTCCATCTGGGATGATAATTGATACAGTCTCTGAGCAAATTTCTTTCATGTAATGGGTGTGTGTTTATGGGAGTGGGGAGTAGATCATAAAGAAGTACCCAAATAATTAAGCTAATTTCAGATGGTGAGGAGTCTTAGGAGGAAAATGAAATCAAATGTCTCGGAAGCGTTATCAGAAAAATCCTCTCTGCGGAAAGGCTTTACAGCTGAACTCTCAGAGAAGTGTGGAAGGCAGACCAGGAAAGAACACAGGGCAGAGCCCTCCAGGGACAGGAAGGAGGCAGGAAAGCATCACTCCTTCAAAGCATGCAGGAAGGGTGGTCAGTGGCCAATGTGTCTGCAGCCCAGCGGATGAGGGAAGGACGGTATGAAACGAGACCACGGACGGGGAGAGCGGAGGTGAGGTAGTGGTTTTCAAAGATAAATAAATGCTTCTGGGGAAGCATCTCGAAAATTATGGAATCACTTTTGGCTACTACAGAAATGAAGTCTTCTCTTGGCATGTATTTAGTGACAGAAAAGCAACTACAATTTTGGAAACTGTCCTGTGTAATATCAAACCTTTTTTAAATGTCCTGCTGGATGCTCATATAGGTTAATTATTATTATTATAATATTATCTGAGACTATTCAGAGAGAGAGAGAGAGAGACTGTTTTGTTTTGTTTCATTTTTCAGGAACGTGGCTACTTCGTGGATCATGGGGGGACTTACTTACCTAAGGTGTGTGTGACAGTGATAATATTCAGGATTTATAAATTGACTACTAGTCTAGAACCCATCATGCTGTTGAAAAACAAACAAAACCATAGATCCACGGAGGAAGGAAATGAGAAGACTGTAGTTTTGAGGGAGAAACAATCCACAGATTGGGAAGATGCTTTCTGGGAAATGGAGCTGGTATATATTAACTTGTCTTGTGGAGTCAAGGAGTCAGTTTCATATATGTAATGAGTGGAGGGGGGCAAATCTATGAACATTAGTAAGGGAAGTCAGCTGCATGCACAGTACGTAAACAGTAAACATTTATGTAACATTTCATGTTTACTTTGGGGTGGGATTTTAGCATTAAAATGAGGTGAAATTTAGCTCTTTAATTCAAAAGATGAACTATAGGGTACAAAGTTTGTGCACAGTCTCCACAAGCTGGCTGAAACTAACTTAAGGTCTGTAGCTATTTATCAATAAAAAAATGTTGTTAAGAGTGTTCCTCTGTCCAATCCGAGTTCTAGCAGCACTGCAAGGCAGGGGAAAGGGAATGTCACCTGACATCAGATGGTCTATCAGCAATGGTTGGGAAATTTTCCAACTGTAGTTGTTTCGGCAATACATTTCAGGAGGTGGTCTCTGCTTAATTACAGGAAAGAAATCTTACAGCAATTAATATTAATAGCATCAGAATATGTGGCTATTCCTTCATCCTACCAACCATGATATTCTGGTGATTTGTTTTTTTGTTATTGTCTGGTTTTGGGGATGGGGGGGGTTGGTGGTTTTCATTTTAGCCACAGGAAGTCCCGTTTGTCTATTGGGGTATATTTTAACAGTATTATTTCACATGGATAAATATATTTAAAGATGGTGTTGATTCAAAGAAAGGACATGTTGGTGGTGTATCATTTGCAATTTACAGATTATATTACCTATGCCCACAAACAGAATAAAAATTGAGAAACTCCAATAAGAAATATCTTCACTGCAATCATCCACTCCTAATAATTGAGAAGGTGTCATTTGAAGTTCACATTTTAGAGTGTTTGGCCTTGGGCTATTCCAGCCACTCCAGATGAACTGAGCCCCTGTACTTTTCCAAACTGCTCATCCTTTGCTCTCTGTTCCTCCATGAATGACTGTCCAGTGCCCAGTTGGTGAACATCTTTCTAGTTTCCACTTTAGTTGCTTTATTTTTTTTCTCTGATGCCATTTCTGACACACTGTACAGCTCCAGGAAGAGACGACTATAGTACCCTGCATAGGATTCAATCAGAGCATGTAGAACATTTCATTGTGTTTCTTTGTTTTTTTGCATGTCTACCTTCCTTCACCAAACTGAAAGGTACTAGAGGACAGAGAGAAGTTTTGTTTATTTATTTTTATTTTTTTGTTGTTGTTCCTGGCATCTACTCAATGTCTAGCCCAGGGTATGTCTGTGTTCCTGTTTTGTAACACAACTGTATGTTATTTTTTCACCTATGTGTACCAGAATTAAGGGGATTGTTTTGTTAATTTGGGGGAGCTTTACTTTTTCATGTGATAGTCACTATCTCTTAACAACTCCTTCCTTCATTCACTGCAATTTGTCTTCCCTCTGCTAGAAATGTTCTTCCAGAGATATGCTCATGAATAGCTCCTCCACTTCCTTCAAATCTTGTCTCAAAGTCATCTTCATAGGACTTCGTTAGCCATTCTACCTAAAATTCTATGCTAACTTAATTTTATATTGTTTCTGTAACAATTACCACAAACCTAATGGCTTAAAACAACACAAATTTATCATCTTACAATTCTGGAGGGTAGGAGTCCAACATGTGTCTTACAGGGCTACAATCAAGGTGTGAGCAGGGTTGTGCCTCTTTTCTAAGTGCTTTCCATCCTGCAGCAGCCCCCAAGCTTTTTGGCACCAGGAACAGGTTTCATGGAAGACAATTTTCCAAGGACATGGGTTGGGGGTTAGGCGGAGCTCAGGTGATGATGCCAGCGATGGGGAGCAGCTGTAACGCTGTAAATACAGATGAAGCTTCAGGCTCCCTTGCTGTTCACCTCCTTCTGTGAACCACCCCTGCCCCCCAAGTTTCATGGAAGACAATCTTTCCATGGACTGGGGGATGGGAAGGGGGCGGATCTCTGCAGCCAGGGCCCCCA
The DNA here is from genome assembly GCF_000956105.1 of Propithecus coquereli. NCBI lineage: Eukaryota > Metazoa > Chordata > Mammalia > Primates > Indriidae > Propithecus > Propithecus coquereli. Next base: position 575,756 of record NW_012148330.1, read on the forward strand.
CAGGCCCTTGGACCAATACCAGTCCCCAGCCCTGGGGGTTGGGGATCACAGCTCTAGAGCATGCCTGAACTCCCTGGGTCCTAGTGTCCTTCCTCCCTCTTCTAAGGGAGCAGCAGTGTAGCATCTTCAAATCTTTCTTTGACTCTGACTTTTCTGCCTCCTTCTTCCACTTACAAGGACCATTGTAATTACATTGGGTCTACCTAGACAATACAGAATAATCTCCCCATCTCAACAACACATGATTAACAATCGTAAATCCATCTGCTACTTTAATTCTCCTTTGCCATGTAACATAATATATTCACAGGTCCTGAGGATTAGGACATGGACATTACTGGGAAGGTGGTCATTATGCTGTCTACCATACCTACCCCTCCTCAACATTTCATATCCCTTTCTCTACTTTCTCATTTTTCCTTAGCCCTTATGCTATTAAAAACACTATATATTTCCCTTATTTACCCTGTTTGTTCTTTGTTTCACCAAATAGAAGGTTTGTTGCACAAGGCAGGGGGGTTTGTCTTTATTTTTTCTTCTCTGCAAAATGTCTACATAAAGAAATGTCATGCACATAGAAGGTACTTAACAAATATTAGTAAAATTAATAAATTAGCAGAATAATAACTAAGGAAACACATGGAAAATAAGCAAATATCCTTGAAGAGAGATTATGATTTAATATATTTTTAGTAATCTTGGTCATTACTGATCAAAATACATAATTTTTTTTTTTTTTTTGAGACAGAGTCTCACTGTGTTGCCCGGGCTAGAGTGCCATGGCGTCATCCTAGCTCACAGCAACCTCAAACTCCTGGGCTCAAGCGATCCTCCTGCCTCAGCCTCCCGAGTAGCTGGGACTACAGGCATGCACCACCATGCCCGGCTAATTAAAATACATAATTTTGAATAAGATAGAGTTGTTGATATAGACCAAATGTATCATAGCTATTGTATGATGAAAAAATTATTAATTAAAGATTATTTTTAGATCTGAAAACAATCTCTTTTAGTAGATCACTGGATCCATGTTTACCAAGCCATGATTAACCTTTTCATGTAAGGATTTGAAGGAAGCATCAGAAAAGATATTTTAATACACAAGTCTGTTAGGGATAGCTAATAGATTGCAAGGTAGAAACAATAATGATACTGAAAGACTGAAAACTTTAGCACTGATTATAAATTTCCATTTTCAATTTCACAGCTTGGTTATGCTAAAGTTATAAGAGGCTTGATTTTGTAGCAACAAATATGAAAAGTTACTGAGTTTCATTTCATTTTCACTTTACATTAGCCTAAAATGTACAATGGATTTTCTTAAACGCTAGTGCATTTTTAACCAATATCAATAAAAATGCTGTGTCCATCACTGCACAGATGAAGTATACGATTTTTTTATTGTTTTTGTTTAAAATGTATTTGGAAGGCAAGAAGAGTTTAATTCAGATTAATTTCATTAAGAAAGGGAATTTAGATACCAGAGACCATAGGATCCAAATTCCCAACTATAACATGTCTTAGCTATTCTTTAGGACATAGGAGTCACTTCTCCCATAGAATGTTTTCCTCAGGAACTTTTCATCCCTCTACCCAGTTTACGTCTGGTGTCTCATGGTAGCATCATGTATCACAAAATTGTATCCTACAAAACTCTAATGCAATCTTCCGAGAACCCAATGAGCTCCCTCTAATAAATGGGAATTTACCTGAGTATCTACTTGATTCATCTCAGTATCCCAACAGCAAAGCACCTTGCAGCCATATGTTATACATAAATGTGTGTCAAATGAATCAACAATCAAATAGAGCACCATTAGCTCACTTCTCATTATCTGCTTTAACATGTCCAGTAATGTGAAGCTCACAGTTGCCTGAGACACTCCTTTAAGAACAAGTGTTACCATCTTTTTAATATGTATGTATATATATGAAGCCAAAGTTCTTTCTTCCTGAAACTCATACTATCCATTGTTATCCCTTTTCCTCTCAAACAGCACAGAATATAGATAATTTCTCTTTTACATGGCAGCTCTACAACCTCCTAAAGTTATGTATAACATCCCACTGGAGTATTTTCCTTTCAAAGCCAAACATTCTTAGTTCTTTTTGCTGATGTGTGCATCCCATGATTTCTAATATAAGGCAACTGGAACTCACACAGAATCCTCTTGAAGTGTAAAAATGTGGAATAAAATGACATCATTGTCTGCAGTGTATTTCTGGTCATGTAATTTTACTACACATGTGCAAAATAGAATATCTACCAACAAGTGTTGTTTTATCATAATAATTGTGTATTTCCTTGGCACAGTTTTCCTTCCTAATATTTATTAGCATCTATTGATTTCCTTGCCCCTTCTATGTTCATAATCAATTCTTGCCTTAATGTTTCCTGGCAATTCATTCATTGTGGCAAGAAGGTATTAAAGGAAAGTCTTCTTTGTATAGGAAAACTCTTTAATTTTGCTCTTGAAGGAAGAAGATATTCTCTGTTTCTTTAACCAGCACCATCTGAGCCATCTGAGTTCTGTAAAATTTTATTCTGAATTAGCATAAGAAGAATTTTCCATACCCATGTGACCCAGAAATTCCTCTTTGGGTATATACCCAAAAGAAATGAAATCACCACCTCGTAAAGATATCTGCACTCACACGTCTATTGCTGTTTTGCAGAATTATTCACGATAGCCAAGATATGGAAAAAACCTAGGTGTTTATCAACAGACAAATGGATTCAAAAAACTGTAGTGTGTGTGTGTGTGTGTGTGTGTGTGTGTGTGTGTGTGTGTAAAGAAATACTATTCAGCCTTTAAAAGGAGGAGATCCTGCCATTTGCCACAGCAGGAATGCGCCTAGCAGACATTGTGCTAAGTGAAATAAGCCAGACATAGGGGAAAAAATGTATTACATGATAATCCAGACACAGAAAAAAAATTGCGTGCTCTCCATTTATATGCAGAATCTGAAAAAAAAGATCAAATATATAGAGATAAAGAATAAAGCAGTGACTATCAGGGTTGGAGTAGCGGGGAGGAAATGGGGAGAAGTAGGTCAAAGGATATAAAGTAACAAATATGTAGGATACACAGTCAAAAGAACTAATGAGAGGCGAAGGATGGGTAACTAAATGAGATGGTGGACATGTTACTATTGTTCCACTATAGTAACCACTTTTATCAGATTTTTGTAAACAGAAATGTAGGGCAGAATTATATGGCATGAAATACCAAAAGAGTGAATTTTAAGTAACTCATGCAACTCCATTCTCACTCGGCTGTTTTCATGTGAATTCTATAAATACATGTAGTAATATGTAAAAATAGATATTTATAAGGAAAACATTTTTGACAATGCACATAAAACATATTGAGAAAAATGTTTTGGAGATAGATGGTGGTAATGGTTACACACAATGTAAGCGTATTCGATACCATTGAATTGTACACGTAAAATGGTTAAAATGATACATTTTATATTGTGTATATTTTATCACAAGAGAAAAAAATAAAGTTTATAGATTAACAAGAAAATATTGAGATAAAATAATATAATGTATTCTCAAGTACAGCTCACATCATTTAGAAAAGTATAACATTATTACCACATGATACATAATATAGCAATATCTATTTACCTAAATAAGACTAGTTATTTACACTCATTTAGGAAAAATTTAAATGCACTAAAAGAATTTTAACCATAAGTTAAGACATAGGAGTTAATCATTCATACTAATATTTGTTTTCTTAAACAGAATAACTACTATTAAAGTGATGGAGATGTTTAGCATCCTGATTTTATGTACTGGATAAAAATTACAATATTCTTGCTCTTGTTTAATGTTTTATAGATTATGTTTCTTAATGTTTTATAAACATTAACTGTAATAATTTGTATAATAAAATGATACAGTGTGTTAATATAATAAACATTTTAATGTTTCAAATAATAAGCATAATGAGCATCATTGTTTAACGTCTTATAGATATATCTATTAATACATTTTTGGGTTTAAAATATCAATTATCATGAGGCATATATATAGATGTATTTGGATTTTAATTCAGAGTGAATTATTTCATAGTTAAGTCAAATAATTGTTAAATAAGGCAATTTTTAAGAACACTATTATTTCTTGGTTTATTTCATAGAATACATCAATTTAAATTGTTTGGAAATAAACTTGCAATATCCACTTGGATGGAGATGCTAGAAATGTTTGTCACACAGCAATATCAATACAGAAATCTCTTTTTTAATTCTCTCATTTCAAATGAATAATAAATGGCTATATTTATCTCTTCATGAATATTTAGGTACCAGAGTTTTGATGAGACTCTTCCTTTAAGAATTGTTTTAAACTGTTTTCTACACTCAAATATGGAACATTTCAGATAATATTAGTTTTTCATGCATTTTATTTAATAACAGCAAAAGGAATCATAAAGGGAAGCTATATGGCTGGAACAAATGGAGCCTATTTCTGAGAAATTGCAATTATCCTGGATTTTTGATTTACTCTTATGTACCACAAGGTGATAAATTTGACAAAAAGTCTTCTTAATGGCTTCTATGCATGAAGAACTAGTTTTCATTCTATTAATGAAGTGCCTCATCATCCAATCTTTTCCTGTTTAGTGGTCTGAGGCATTGTTAGTATCGAGACTCCTGTCTCCAGTGAAAATCAATGCTTCAAAAATCTATTGCATAGTTTATGCCAGAATTGTTTCATAGTTAGTTCTTAATAATCAACATTGTATAAAAATGTACCTGCAAAATTACAGAAGTCATATTATGTGTATACATCCTCTGTGGTAAAATAACACCCTTTAAGGGCATTAAAATTCATCTAAAGTTGATATTGACCAAGTAAAGTGAAGGGGAGATCATGTGTTTTGACTCACAAAATTGTTATTGGTCTGGTATTAATTTGACTCCAGCAATTGTATTGTTAACCCATGCTTTATGCTTAAATTCATCTTTGTTTGATTTTATTTTCTTTTTTTTTTCAGTTAGCTATTGGTTTCATCTATAGTTATTTTATCAATATTAAATACTTAATATTTCCTCTGTCACTCTTATTCTGAGTATATCAACTCATGTACTTTATAAAGTTCATCACTACAACCCAATAAGTGAACTCTAAACTGACTCTCTTCCCCCAATCTCTATAAACACTTTTTCTCTTTCTTCCATTCTTTAGGTCTCTGAGGAGTGTTCCCTAGAAGCCGAAGGGATCTAAAAGATGTGTATCATCCATTCTTCCATTATGGTCAGATTACTCATTATGACAAATTTGGAAAAGACATGTAATTACATAAGAAAAATAACCCATAGTAATTCCATCTGATAAAAGAAAATATTTAAAATAATTTCCTTCATCATTTTTTCTATATTTTCAGCCTATTATCCAAGCTTTCTTAATTCTTCTGGAGCATTGTACCATCGTAAACTTCACTGAACAACTTCTTCAATCTCTTTCCACTCCATTTTTTCCCTCTTTTCTTCAAATATATATGGTTTTTCCCCACAGTTAGACAACCACCACAAAACTTTGTTAACAATGACATTGTCGAACACCTTCTTATCTTTACTACCATATCTCTTGAAAAACAACTCATATCGTAGATGTAATTTTCCCATGATGTACTCACTTTTAACATTTGACAAACTGGCTTTTGGTGTCCAACACTCTGTCCAAACCAGAGGAGCTTTTTGTCCTAACCATTTGGATTCGATTCAGCACTGATACTCCCTTCTTAAAGAATTTCTTAAAGGACTGATGCTGTCCTTATTACACTTAATTCTATTTTTAGGTTTACATAAGGGAGCAACCCCCTGTCTTACTCTTTAAATTTTGATGACTGTGTCCCTCTATTAGCTTGATGAGGATGGTAAGAAGTGAAGAGAGAATGGCAGGTTCATTTGGAAGAAAGTTTTGCAGATTCTGCACTTTCACTTTAGTTGAGAAACATCAGTAGACTTTATGTTTCTAGGCAACATTAATATATGATTAATTATTAATTAACCTATATCTAATTGCTATATTAGATTTTAGCATATATCTCTTAGGAAGCATAAATTTTAAAATTTTTAGCCCATTTGAATACATAGTGTCTGAAATATGTACTTTTCAAATTTATGTTGGTCTTTAAAGGTTAATTTATAATTTTAAAAATTAAGTAATCAATCCAGTATGTTAACAATTTTCCCATTACTTTAATCTCACATCATAAACAGTATTAAATTCAATTTGCAATATATTATAACGTACTATATGAGTTGATGAAATAACTGTCATTTTGGAGTTTCTGCTTTAACTGACATGGAAAGCCTACTTTGATCATTGCTACAAGTGGCTCAATGTCTGTAACAAAGTATTCAATATTCAAAAACAAAGTGTGTAGAAACAGAGAGACCACATTTTATTTCAAAGGGAAGATAAAATCTTCCAAGTGCATATCCCTCTGCCCTTTCTATGCTACTCGTATTTGGCCTTGAAAACTGCAATTTAACTTTTTTGTTTTCTATTTAGAAATGGGACTGATTTCAAAGATACAACAGAATCAATGATCTTGATGTTTCCAGTTTATTGAGTCTCTCCTTCCTTCCCCTAAGCATAAGTCTATATTAATCTAAACCAACCATCCATAATCATTATATAGATGCCAATAGAAGCTCCAGGATCTTACCATGTATTGATAAGGCCAAAAACTGAATACGATTGAACCCAACCAAGAAAACTGAAATAAGAAGGTATTTTAGCCAGAAGAGTTTAAAAAATGTATATGCTTCTGAAAAATTTAAAATAAATTTAAATTTATTTTTAATAAGGGAGACTCACTAATGAACAAATTTGGACTTTATAAATATAAGTGAAAAGGTTTATATTTACAGGAAGTTCAATTAAAGGAAACTAGTTCTGCAGCAGCAAGCAAAGATCCTATTTTCTCTGTGTAATGTGTGGTGCACTGAATCTTTATTGTTGTGTTAGAATATGCAATTCTCCATGCCAAGATTTAACTAAAGTTTAAATATTTGAAGGGGTGGTGATAACATTGTCTCTAATAAAAAATTTACCTGTCTTGGGATCAATAGAGAAATAAGGTTGTCCCTGAAGAATGCTGTAAACGACTCTGGCACTGTTTCCATAGGTTGGGTCATCTGCGTCCGTGGCCTTGACCTGGAGCACATAAGCACCTGGAAAATAAGACAATATGACTCTAGAATTTTTGTTTTACATAGTTCAAGGTCGTGTCTGTCATCTGTTTAACTCCATTTCCTTTGTAATTTGGCATTTCTCAGGAATGCTGTGAGTATATGAAGTCAGTGAGGATAATTTAGCCATTATAATGAAAATTTGGGGCAAGGATATACCTGTTAGTACAAATGACACATATTTTAAATGTCTATTCTAAAAGCTATGTCCATTTCCAGTAGCTACATTATTGAACTGAAAGTCATCATGATAGCTTTATTGATTTGCACACCAAGGAAAACATGGATACCACCTACATTAGCTCATCTGCTTACTATTGATGCTTCAATTTTGTGATTAAGGTATCAATAGAGAAGCTAAAAGATTTAGAGCTTACTGAACTTCTTCAGCGATTGTTAAGTAATTTGCAATTGCAATTTAAAAATCAACAACTACCAATTAACATTAGAAAGACTTGAATTAGAAAAATTATTTTTTAGAAATTGAAGAACCATTAATAATTGCAAAAATAACTACAGGTGTATCTCTTTGCCTCGTGATTGAATTAACCTAAAGATTCAGTGACCTAAAGAAACAGTATAGACAATCCAGATTATCTGTAACTTTTCTAACTTTATTTGTCACAAGCATATTTTTATGGGCTAAGAGAAGTTGAAGGGAGATTTTTACCTATATTTTTCCTATCTACTTTTAATCAGTTTCTAAGAACTTTTTAAGTGAGTAGCCCTTCTTAATATCCTGCTCAATGTTCCTATTTTGAGTTCAGAACAAATTAAAATCATAAATATCAAAAATTGAACCAATTAAGATACGTATATGTCTGACTGTTAGAAGGAAATGTCTACTGAGCATGACATGAGCAATGTATATCCAGCCAGAGTTATACAGTGAGCAGAACCCTCTGCATCTCTTGGGGGCAGTCAAAGTAACTGCTCTGTTTGGGGAAAGCATGATGGTCCCTTTCCACTCAGGGGCTCATTCTGCCTTTACTCTGGAGAGTACAAATTTGGAGCAAATCAAGTCTTTGCAGTTTACTATAAAAGCTAATAGAATCAATCATCCTTTCACCTCTGCTTTTTTTAAGTAAAAGGTTATCATTTTTATAAGAGTAAGAAATGATAACTTCCTGTAGACCTCCCATACCAAATGTTTTCAGTTTAAGGTAGTTTGGTGACTTATAGCTATATTATTAATAACAGATGAAAAATATGTTACAATAGGCTTTCCCAGGAAAAGAAATTTCTAGAAGGAAAGCAGGCGACTATTACTAAGAAGCCAAGAGTGAAGACTGATATGTTCTGTCATCATTACCATCATCATCCTCATTATTAATATTTATTCTATCATTAATCATAATTTGACAAATGTTTTTTTCTACAAAGCATTGTGTACATGTTTTAAGAATTCATCAAAACTACCTTTCCCATGGAAATAAACAATTTATTAGGGGTAAATTCCCCACTTCCCAGCAGTGATCTTTCTCCCAGAATCTTCATCTGGATCTTTGCTATCCCGTCACCAAACACGTGTTATATAGGCAAAGTCTATAAATATTAAATACTGCACCCGTTTTAGATATAAATGATGCAGTCGAAAAGCTATGAGTTGTTAAACCTATGTCATACACAATGTACAGTGGAGAATATGAAGATGAATACATATTGTCTCTCACATTTTTTGTTTTTAATGTTAATATGAACCTCCCTGAAGTATGCTGAACAAATATTTTCTTCCAAAAGTAGTTTTAAATTCTTTAAGTTATTCATTTTTAAAGCTTCAATATTTAAAGGAGTGAATTAGTGAATTGAGAAATACTTCATTCATGTATAGAAGTAGCAGATACTTGTCATAGAATCCCACTTTGTACAAAGCAAAAGGATAACTGGATAGCAAGAATAATTGCACTTGTAGCATATTCCTTCAATTCTATTCATAGTATTAAAATAATTGTCCACTCAATTACAGTATATGTTAATGCTTCTTTAGGGCAAAAAGCAGATTCCAATGTAAGTTCTCCAAGAGTATTTAATGCTTACCTCTAGAGATGTTTAAAAGAACATAATTAAACACCATTATATGAGCTTGTTTTTTTGGTTGCTTCATAACTTTCACCAAACTAGTGCAAAAGACAGAGATTCCATACTCTGTTCCTGACACTATTAAACACTGAATACCCAAGAGGTAGGAGCAGGAAGTTGAGGTTGGGGGCATGTTTAACATGCAACAAGGAAATAATATGGTTATTTTATAGAATAACTACAGAAATCAAGTAGTCTTATATGAAGCAGTCAGCCTGAAATTTTTCTCTTATCACTCAAATACAGGAATGACAATATAACCACTTCAAATGGTGAAGTGCAGAGAGAATGTAGTTAACAGAGAAAACACTCCTTTATAAGTGGCTAGGGATAGAGTACGCAATGCACAAAGGAGAGTATTAAGTTACTTTAAGTTCCCATGTAACACTGATCTGACCAGTAACTAATTAATTTTTTAGTATCAGTTAAAGCAAACACTAAAAGTTATTTTATAGTAATGGCTAAATTCTAAATCTTAAACAGTCACTCAAAAGAGAATAAATATTTATAAAACTATGATAACACAAGGGACAGAGAAATTGATCATTGAGAATTACAGAACTGTGATGAAGAAAGAAGAGGCCTCATGAGAAGCCCATTTGATATAACTTGCAACTAAATAAGTGATCACTACAATAATCATTGACTATGAGTTAGAGTTCATATGAAATCCAATTTGGATATTGTATTAGTTTAGGCTGGAATAACAAAATACCACAGAGTGGGTGGCTTAAACAATAGAAATCCACATTCTCACAGTCTTGGAGGCAAGAAGTCCAATATCAAAGTGCAGAAAAATTTGGTTTCTTATGAGACCTTTCTTCCTGCCTTCTCAAGGTACCTTCACAAGGCCTGTCCTCTGTGCACACGTAGAGGGAGAGCTCTCTGGTGTTTCTTCCTCTTCTCATAGGGACACTAGTTCTATTCTGTTGGGGCTCCGCTCCTGTGACCTTGTTTTATCTTAATTACCTCCCTAACAGTTCTATTTCCACATATAGTCACATTAGTGGTTAGAGCTTCAACACATGAATTTGACAGTTCAGTTTATAAAAGATATCATTTTTATTATACAGATATGTATATGTGAAAATATATTCGAAGTTAACAATTTGGTAAAACATTGTTTATATCCATGTTGCAAAATACATTTATAGCATGATGTGATCTCAATATTTTGCAACTTAACGTTCATATCATCATAAAATTCTGATATAGGCTTGTTAAAGAGGGATATGTTACCTAGATGAATTAACTTAGAGTTAATATTATTTTGTCCAATTTATGTGTAAAGTACCAATACAAAGCATGATATTTTACTTTTTAATTCCAATTTTGAGAATTGATACATTCAATATCTTATATGGTAAGGCAATACACAAAAACACACAGCGGTTTAATGGTTTCTAGTGACTTCTCCCAAAGTAATGTTCATTTATTCATCCATTTAATCAGTTATTCATTTTACAAATATTTGTTGACTACCTATGAAATATCAGGTACACTGTTCAGGATATTCGGGAAGCACCATGAACAAAATTGAGAGGCCAAATGCTCAAGAATAATATCCTGTCTAGAGTGAAATGGGAGTAGAAACAGATTCAAGGTGAGGGACTTTTTTATACGGTTATAAGAAAAAGAATGTATTGAAAAATCTTATTTATGTGGACCTGAATGATCTTTTTTAGCACTTCCATTTTTTCTACCTAATTTTCTTATTTTTTAATTGACAAATAAAATCGTATGTATTTATTGTATACAGAATAATATTTAAAAGTATGTATACATTGTGGAATGGCCAAATTGAGCTTTTCAATGCAAGCATTACCATATACACTTATAACTTTTTGTAATGAGAACATTTAAAATCTACTCTCTTAGCAATTTTCAAAAATGCAATACATTGCCATTAACTGTAGTCACCATGTGGTACACTAGATCTCCACAATTTATTACTCCTATCAAACTGAAATTTTGTACACTTTGACCAACATCTCCCTACTCACCCCTCCTGCTTCACTAAACCATCAGCCTCTGGTAACCACTATTCTACTCTCAGTTTTTATGAGGTTTTTACTCTGTGCTGAGGCAGCTCTAGGTACATAAATAAATGCTCTGAGGCTGGGGAGTGCTGGACGTGTTGAGGGAAACCTCAGGAAAATGCTCATGTGTGGCTTTTTAAGCCACTGTTAGGACTATTCTAGGGTTTAGCTACCCCTGCCATATCAATTTGTATTCATCTCATTATAATTATCATCTATTTACTTACCCAGTAACCTGTATTTCAATTTTTATTCACATGATATAGATAGAAACATTCACACACTCTTTTCCCCCAGAACAAAA
>NW_012148330.1:588941-594419 GCF_000956105.1 Propithecus coquereli
GATTCCATATATTTTCATTTGTGAATTTTGCTGTGATAAACACTCAAGTCTTTTTGATATAATGACTTCTTCTGCTCTGAGTGGATACCCAGTAGTGAGATTGCTGGGTGGAATTGTAGGGCTATTTTTAGATTTTTGAGATATCACCAGAATGTTTTCTGTACAAGTTGTACTAGTTTACAGTCCCCCCAACAGTATGTGAATGTTCCTTTTTCACCACATCTACACCAACATCTATTGTTTTTTTAATTTTTAATAAATCAATTGCTAATTTTTTTAGGCAGTAGCAATGGTGTGCTATGTGTGGACAGATTCCCTGTATCTTGTTGACAAGGGGAGATGTAAGTCTTTGAAATCCTTTCTCTTTTCCTAGCCTTCTTAACAGTATGAATTATATCAGAGTACCCTGTTTAATCTCAAAGTCAGCAGGTGGCGCTTGTAAGTAAGAGCCCATCACACCCTCTGTGATTGGATTAGTAAATGCCGTGAAGGGCTGTATAAATCGTCCTTTCTGCCAGTACGTGGTGCTTGCAGGAAAGAGCCAGCTGCAGTGGTGTTTTTAGGATCTGTGACAAGCTCTAGTTGATCCTGGCCAGGAACCTGCCCCAGATTGAATGCACAGCTTTCCTGCTGGTCGGGGGTGGGGGGGTGGGGAGGTGCTCCATGAGTGTGTTCCAGCTTGGACCCACCCCTCACCCTCCTTTTAGTTCTGCCCATGTGGGTTCCCTCACCTCCCAAGATTAGTTCACGATTCTCCTCTCTGTTCTCCTGAGCAACATGATCGAGTCCTGGGAGTATAGGATCCAGCCTGCAGGCCTGTCCTCTGATTCCCCAAGTTCAATCTCTGACTGTGCCAGGGAGAAGAGTACTATTCCCAAATTGTTTGTGGAGTACTCAAGTAGGTTTAATATCCCTCTGCCTCAAAAGATGTTCTGCTTTGCTGAAGCAGCCAGGTTAGAAGCACTAGAGGGCTGGCAGATAGGAAGCTCAGAGTCAGAGTACCCCTTGGTCTACTGCAGGTCTTTAAGAGGAAAAACATGAGCCCAACTCTCTATGGAAGCCTGGGTGTGGTAGGTACACCAACAGAGGGGAAGCAGCCACTCCTAAGAGCCCCAGCTCAATTATCCCTTGAGGCACCCATGCTGAGTCATGTGGGAATTTCCTTGGCTCTATAGGTAGCTGTGGGCAGGTGAGGGAGGAAGAGAAGTGTCTGAATGGAGGAGAGCTGGTACTCTGGTCACCTTTGTCCTGAGGGCCCCCCCAGCTTGTTGCACTCTTCTCTCCCCTGAAGACAGCCTGCCCTGAATGTCCAATTGCTGGGATTACACATGTTCCCGGGCACCCACTGGCTCCCTGTGGCCACTGCAGTCTGGGCAACAGTTGGGAAATGTTTGTGTGGTGACCAGTGACAAGAAAACTGAAGGGCTGAAGCTCCCTGGGCAGAACAAAGGCACACAATGGGTGGAAAATCAATATGGCACCCACTGCCTTGGCTCAGGCCTATGGCAATGGGGAGTGACCCTGAGGGGGATGGCAGCCCAGTGCTCTGTTCTCAAGAAGCTCCCAGCTAACTGGTAGTAGCAGCTTCTGAGCTCATGAGGGTACAGAAGCTCTCCAGCAGCTCAGGAGCCTGGGGTCTGGCCAAGATGTGAGGGAAGGAAAAACAAACATTCCAACCTACACTTTCCATGGGGCTCCAAATTCCTTGGGGTTCATCTCTGCTGAAATCTTGCTTCTTCTTATTCTGCTCTGCAACTTCTTCCCATGCAATCTCTAATAGGTTCTGGTACTTCTCCCTTAGAATTACACCTGGGCTGTTTTTTTCATCTAAAACTTTTTCTTCTTTCTGAGATGATCTAGCAAGCAATGTCTCTAGTCAGCCACTTTGCCTCCCTTCCCTAAGTGTATTCTCAAAATTATTCTTGTTAATACTAAAAGACACAAGATGGTAGCAAGGTAGAAGTAGAAGTGAGCGCTATTAACTCATAATTTTAGCTAAAGTAGTCATTAATTTGTTGATTCATTTATGGCTTCTTTTAATCATCAAATATTCAGTAGTATGCAGTATGCACCAGGTACTACTCTCAATATACAATAAAAAAATCAATATGTTTCATAATTATTTAATCTGTCAAATGCCACTCTAGCATGACAGTTGTAATCCTATGTATTATTTGCATTGGGCACATTAAATAAACTTGCTAGAAATACATAGAAAATATAAGCAAATTTTCCTTAATGTATGACTTCTATGTAGTTTTAGGAATACTCTAGTCATTGAATATATTATCGCTATTTATCACCCTGCCACTCTCTCAACAGGTTTGGGTCCCTACCTGACAATTACAAGGCTGAAAAGCATCCTACAAACTTTCTTCTCTAGTTCCTTTTACATAGGAGCATCAAAGTCATTGAGCCAACATAAGATAGATCATATTACTCTCTTTAATTAAAAGAATAAAAGTCAAAATTAAAAAAACAAAGCTCCAATGGGTTTCTATCCCTATTTAATAAAATCATCTAAATTCATTGACATACTATGAATAGCATGACACGAGTGGCTTTCAAATGTTCTTTCCAGATTAGATTTCAACTGTGTTGCCAGAGACCCCATGCCATGACTGTTTATACTCATTTACTGTTTATGATGAGGCTCTTTCATGACTCTATACTCTTTCCCAGGTGATCCTACTACCTGGAGGACATTTTCTCCCCATTGGTGTCCCAGCTCCATGTCACTTCTATGAGCTCTTGCTTTTCTGCTCCCAAGCAGTGATAATTTGTTCACTCCTCTGTAGACCCATCAGACTTATTATACATTGATATTTTTAAATCCAATACAGTATGTTTCTTTCTTACTGTTCCACAACATTTTTATATCAATAGCTAGATTATGTTCATCTTTATACACCCAGCACCTAACAAAGGTCTGTCATGAATTAAGTTCCAAATAAATGTTTATCGATTCAATATTTATAGTACGCACATGTACCTGTACATACAAAAGATAAACGCAATACACACAATTCTGTAAATGAGTGACATGGAAGATAGTTATGGTCTTTAGAGCCATTTTTAATCTAAATTGAGAGTTCAGTGGGTCTTGAATTTATAATAAACCTCCCTATTTTCAATTTAGAAAATAGAGCCAAGAATAGGTGGCATTACATTTAAAAAATCACATAGGCAAGAAGATTTAGAGATAAGAGATAAGAATTTGTACATTTGTCAAACCTGCATGAAATAATCAAAGCCTTTAAGATAGATGACATAAAAATCCCCCAGAGTAGAAATTATACTCCCTTGAACTATACTTGTGGGATCAGAGCAGGCAATTTATTTTTTCTCTGCCTGCCTCCCTGACCCTAATCAGCCTGACCCCAGAGCAACCCCAGCATACCTAACGCTATGACAGCAACTTATGATTTGGTATTCAGTCCAAGGAACCAAAAGCACTCTAAGGTTATAAAACCTTCTTTCCAGATATGTCCTAAATATTTTAGACTATACATATTTACACCTTGTGATTCAAACTTACTTTGATGGATAAGTGAATCCATTTTTATGAGCACTTTATCTCTCACTTGTATGCCAAGAATTCTCTAGCACCACCGATATCAATACAAATGCTAATGCCTGTACCCAGTAACACACACCGAACTTCAACTTATAGTCACGGCAACATCAACTTAAAGTGATGGCACAACGTTGCCTCCTTTATGCCTAATGTCATTTGGAAATTATTTTCACAGATGATGTTGGGAAATTCCATAGAAATCATGATGAAATGTATGAGTGGAATACATTCACTCATTGGCTCTCAGTTACAATTCAGTAAGCTTTGTATTTGTTTTCTGTGTAGCATCATATTCTTAAAGGGTAGAGAAATCACTTTTGATTCAAATATACTTAGTCAAGGTGTTATGAACCAGTTAATGAGACTAGAGTATATTTAATACATGCCCTACATACATAACATTATTTTGATTTGATCAGAAGGTTCTGCCATGTTAAGGGCGAGACCTGTATATCTATGAACTATGTATCTATCATCTATCTTCCTATTCAATTATCTATCTCTCTATACTGTTTTAGTAAAAAGAGAGAAAATGTATATATGTGTATATATAGTGTGTATATATGTGTGTGTGTAAACGAGAAGTTAGAAGTACTAAATCCTAGAGTAAACTTTGTATTTAAATAGATATATGATCTTATGCAAGTTATTTCAATTCTGTAATGATAATGTAGTTTTAGTGGGCAGTATGGTAATTCCCCCCCAAATTACTCCTACCTAAATATTACAAACTATCAATATATATATTCATATATAACTATCTCCATCACACCTCCATGTATGTTCGAAGTTGAATCCCATGGAGGCAATTGGCTCAAGTCTAAACTATCAGGCCCAAGCACTCACGCCCTTCTTTTCTGGCTAATAATGCTTGTTTAAGAAGTACAAATGTAACACATTTCCAGCTAATAAAAACAGAGGAGATGTGTGCTGGGACCTTCTAGGAAATTCTCTCTTTCTTTTTCTCTAGACAGTGATATGCAGATGTGTAGAATTGCTATAGCGATTTCAACACTTTGGGAGAAACTTGACTGGGGACTGTCACAGAATAAAGGCCACGAACTTTAGAATCACAGGAAAAAAATGAAGAATCTTGATTAAACTCCCCAAAACTCAATCTCTAAGCATTTTGATGATTTAAGACCACAAATCCCCTTTTGTATTCTATTTTATGCTTTGAGTGGATTAGGATTTTCTATTACTTTCAAATAACAAGATTTTGGCAAGTCATTTAAATATTCTAAGCCTTTGTTACTGCAAATCTAAAATGGGAGTATAAATAATCATAGTCGGGACCTCATGGAACTCATTTACACATTAATTAATGAAAAAATGCATATAAATTGAATAGAATAAGAAATGAAAGCCCTAACTCGATGAAGCTTTCTCTTCCAATAAGGAAAATGCTGACATATGAGGTCCACTGGGACCCTGCTTTCTATCACTTATATTCACCAGGAGTGGATGTTTGTGGACAAAGAAACATGAGGGTAAAAACGGAAAAAAAAAATAAAGTAATGCATATAGAACAACCCAGTGCTGCGATGACCCTCATCAAAAGACAAGCCTCAGCTTAGTGCCCTAAAGTCACAGACTAGAAGGACGCCACAATTTGGGGCATGACTCCAGTGGAAGGAAACCAGCAGATTCTACAGAAAAGACAACATCGATAGCAGCAGCGTTGACTGAAGACTAAGATAGTTTTAAGGAAATATGACTTTGAGTCATAGGCACTCAAAAAGGTGGGATTCAGGGAATGGACCGAATTGCTATTCAGACTTCAAAGTCATGGTATCCTGACTGAATGTGGCTCCAGATTCAGTGATCTCAGAAGCAAGAATACTTAGATCTGAACCTCAGACTCAGCAAGCATTAAGGACTCTGGATAGCCAGGTGGACTT
>NW_012148330.1:595557-601661 GCF_000956105.1 Propithecus coquereli
AATTTTGGAAAAATCTTTTCATCTTTGGCATTCTCATAGCTAAAATGAAATATGGTTCTTTTACCATTTGTTATTGTACATATTCACTGGGTGAAATTTTCAGCCTGTAGTTTATACACTAGATTTATGAAATTATAAATTTCATTCTCCTGTCCACTTTTTCTGGAATTCTTATTCTCAAATTCTCTTAGTTTATGCTTTCTCTTATTCTTTTTCTCACATTAAAATAATCACTTTGATGTTTTCTATTTATTAGGAAAATGCCTCTCCTTTTTCAAAATGTGCCTTGAAATATTACATGTAAGCACTTATCGTCTAATTATTTCATTTTCCTAATATCTAAGCCCTTTGTGTGCGGTCAGAGCTTGTTTATTTAGGACAGAACTTTCTAACCAGTGTTCTGTGGACCAATGGTGTGTTGTGAAGGTGTTTGCTAGGAGTTTGATTGTTTCTGCTCATGAAGGCATTGGTTATGCCTTGGGGCCACCAGGGCCATCGAGCCAGTAGCATCCAGTCAGTTTCCTTCTGTGTGCTATGCAAATTTTCTCATTATCAACACACGTTGTGATATGATAATATCAGTATGTTATTAACATCTAATTATGTGATAAAATGTGGTGTAAAAAGAGGAAGGATTTATTTAGGATTTTCAGATGTGCACTGATATGAAGTAATTAAATTTATTACTTCTGAGTTTGACAATATCTAAGAAGACTTTCCTTTTATGTTTCAATTTTATCTTTATCTCTCCACTTTAGACTATCTCTCTGATGCTAATTCTTTGAAACTCCTTTATTTACCCATTCTTTCACTGAGTATTGTTTTTGACACTATTCAGTATGGTTGATAAAAAATTTAAGCAAGATGTTCATGATTTCGTTGATAGCTATGGGAAAATTTAAAATGCATAACCATATACAAAAGTTTTAATGAATTTAGTATTATAAGTAAGTGGCTGAAAGGACAAATTAATTCTATCTCTGCATGAACATCGATAGTAACTTGAAACACTTCTGGTGGTTTGAAAAAAAATTTTCCTCACACAGTTAAAATCTGGCCAACTTGTGATTTTTTTTCACCCAGGTGTCCCCATTCTGCCCCTGGCGACACTGTGGACCTATAGCTTACATGATGACCTTCAAAAATTGGAAATCGGCCATCGTGTCACTCCTTAATCTTTTCTTCTTGCAATTGAACATACGCCACTTCTTAAACTTGTCCTCTTATAACACGATTTCTCACCATATTTCATTTCATTCATTTCTTGGCCAACTTCCCCTTGTCTTTTGTGTGCTACTAAATGTCCCTCTTGGCATCTATAAATAAATTATTGATTTCTAGAGGAATCACTACCAAGTTGTGAGAATGTACTTTTAGTATGAACTTAGAGCCTGTATTAACTCTTTTAGGTAATTCATTATATTGCGGGGGCACCATAGCTAGGAATAAAAACACTATTGAGCAGTGTGGGGAGTAGATAGCATAAGCAAGGACAGCTCCAGATACTGTCTTTTTTCTCTCAGCCCCAGGTCTTCTTTGAACATTTTTCCATTAGCACTAATTAATGAGCCCCCATTCATTGAGCACTTGATCTAAACAAAAAGTCTGAGAGTACAAGATAAAAAACAGGTACATTAACATGAGTCTGAAAAGAATGCACTATTAGCCAGGTCTGGGGCAATATCTTGCAGGCAAAAGATTTTGTTGCAATATCCTGCAACCAGAGGTTAAGTTCTACAGTAATGTTCACTATCCTGTGTACCAAATCCAAGGACAAGAGAACATATGCTTTCCTTCCTGTTTTTTCCCACAATTTTGTTTAATAATCGTCCAGATTATTAAAACATTAATTTCTTCGTATGAAACTTAGAGATTTCTTAGTTTTCAGGCTTTAAGAAGATAATTAGAACTTAATTGCAAACACCTCATCTGTTAGCTCATGGATAGAATACATCACTAACAACAGTAGAAGATAGCACCTGCTTTTAATTTTCTTCAGTTTAGAAAACAATTTGCAATGTGTTCTCTAATTACAGAATATATCTTCATAAAAAGTTAAATTTACTCATAATCCCAACATCTAGTAACTATGTGTGATTACACTTTTTAAAGTTTTTGTCGTCATTTCTATATAGATTTAAGTAAATTATGATCATGCTATTCACAATATACTGTAACATGGTTTGTAAAATTTAACAATATATAGTGATAACCATAATAAATATTTTTATTGATGTACTTTTAATAAATACATGACCTTTCATGTAATAAATGATCACATTAGCCAGTCAATTATTAATGGTCCTCTAGTTAATTTTAAGCATCCACCATTATAAATAGGGGCACAATGTATATCCCTGCACGTACTAATAGATTCGTATTATAGAATTAATTCATTTGTAGACAAGTATTAAATATTTAAAGAGAATAGCATATCTGATTATCTATTTCTGATAGGAAAATTAATATATTTTAGGTGGTACTCATATTTTAATCAGGAAAACATAAGATTAACATTCCTCACTCTAAATAATGTATTTGTCTTTTATCTCTTAAGCAGGTTTTCAATAAAGGAATGAGAAAAGTAATGCCAGCATTTTCTAAAAAGTAGAATTTGAACATTGAAAGTATGTACTGTCTTAATTTCTAAACCAAAAAATGTGTAAGGGCCACTTTTCCTTTAAATATTATCATAATTTAGCAAAGCAAAGTGGGTAGAACAGGGATGTGATTTCTGGCTCAAAGGCAGGGGAACATTACGATTCAGATCAGGAGGCCCCCTAGTCTCCAAACACAATCCCTCACCTGTCACTGCCGGTTTTAGCAAAGCTGTAGTTGCCCGAACCTGTAAAGAGAAAAGCAGACGGTGCCTTTGTGGGGCTTGTCTATTGAAAGAAAAAATATTACCAATTAAAGTTTCTAAAGCTAGACTCTTGAAGTTGCTGTTACAGAAATAATGTAAAACAACATATTAATATTTTACCTAAAGAAGCCTCTTTCCAGTTTACATATGTACACGTGATAACATATGCTTCCTACACCATCGATATCTTGAATGTTGAACAAAATCAGTGTGGCATCGTCTTCAGCTCTTTTGCATTCTAGACATTTCAAAAATTGTATGTTTTTTTTCCATATTCTCTTTTCCCTTTGCTGTAGGAAGTAAACATATCCATAAACACAACACTACTGTTTCTTAATATAGACGATGAAGAACAGCTACTTTTGCTAAAAACCATCTTTGTATTAGCATCAGAGACCAGAGCTGCTTTTCTTAATATATCAGTTATCCCACATTGACAATGTTTGATTTTTATTGCTCTCAGAATCAGGTAAAGCATCAACTGTAGTCTAAGACACTTTGTCGAAACTGTATTTGACCAACAAAATATAATTCTCAAAGCTCATTCTATGTTTCAGGAACTATGGGAAGCAAGTTTAAATGATTGACACTTAAATGAATCAACTCCAGAAAAATATCATATTTTTCTCTTTGCAAAGCATAGTAAACACTTATACTCGTGCACGTGTGTATGTATGTCCTACCTGTATTTCTTCCTTTTTCAGGATCTAAACATCTACTATATCTTAATTGTTAACATTTGTTTCCCTCACACATCTCCCCATCCTTAGCACCTAGCACAGCCTCTATCACAAACATTTAATCAATGGTTGCTTAAATGACTGAATATTTTATGGATGAAACTCTTGAATCTCTCATCTATGTTATAAATGTATAAAATTAGTGATGTGGTATAACAGTGAATGGAAAATAAGAAGATTAAGAAGAAATACAATCTTACTTTCAGCTAACTATTATTTTAAGAAAGAATTTCAGTTGGTATATTTCTCATATGATTTCACTATTCTAATTTCTGCTCGGCTTCAAACTCAATGCAAGGGGATAAAATTAATTATGTGTTTTACATTTGTTTTATTTGCATTTCTATATTAATGAATATCCATAATAAACACCCGCATCCAATAAGGCAGAAATTTAGAGATAGAGTGACTCTACATATGTAGGTTTTGGAGCACAGATTTATATTAAGTACAAAAATGTTTGTAATTCCCTATACATTTGAAAAGTAGAATAACTCAATAAAGCTCATTTTATAAACCTGTACTAAAAATATGAGGATATTGTCAAACTTAGATTATGCCAGTAAATGTAATTAGCGTTATTTAGAAAAAAGAAAAAATAAAAATAGAAAATTTAAAGAAACATATTAAAGTAAGAAAGTAAGTTGAAAGGAAGAAAAATTTGATGTTTTACAATTGGCGTATCTGTTGTTAATGTTATCTAAATTATATAAAAACTATTAGGTCTTCATAGAATATCAACTAGATTGTCAGAATTCTAATATATGATGATAATAAGTCTAAAAAACATACCTAGAACACCTTCTCAAGTAATGTTCCACCAGTCCTATCCTGAACTGTTTACATATATTGTAATTGCAATTTATAATTTTATATTAAACATAAAATTCCATTTTATGTTTAGAGTCAGCCTAACATTTGAGATAAAGGAGAATTTGAAAAAAATTAAGAGTGCCGGAAAAGACATCCTTAGATTTGATATGACATTCCTGTACCCTGTTTTTCATACAACAAGGTCAATTTATAAATGTAGAACATTCAGATCTAGCCATATTTTGGGAAAATTCAACAAAGAAGTATTAATATTGCACCCTTCATAGACTCAGAATTTTTTAACTAGAAGCTGCTTAAGATAAAATCTTTTTGCTCTCCATTATAGAGATGAGGAAAATAGCCAGAGAATGTTAAAAAAAAATAAAATTAAATTAACATGGCCTACACTATCACAGTTGGGAGGAGAAATGAAATCCTCAATCCAATTATTCTTTCCCCTGACCAACATGAGAACTTCACTTCATCAACATTTCTTACATGGAGAAACCATGAGGGCTGTTGAAATGGATAATGAGGCAAACACAATAATAATAATACTACAATGAATTGATTTTTTCTTCTTTTTCTGTGTTTTTTGAAATAATAAATAATACTGTACAAGTCTCGTCAACAGACTAAACAATGATCAGAGTCAATCTTTGGATTAAGTTATCTGGTTTCGGATGTGGCCAAAGTAGCTGAATTTATCTGTATGTGAAACAATATAAACTTTCTACAAGCAAATCAATATTCCATGATTATGGTTGCTAATTGCACTTAATTGTCTTTGCTAAATGTACCTAATCAATTATTTGGAAATGGGGGCTTGTATGTGGCTAGAGCAAATCAAAATTTTAAAAGATGGGAGGAAGGAAAGGAAAATAGAAAAAAGGAAAGAAGAGAGAAAGATAAGATGGACAAGAAAAGAGAAAACTAGGAAAGACTCCAAATCTCTGCTTAATTGATAGCTACTAATTTGAGTTCTCTTGGACTTTTTCCAACACTGAGTGCTGAGCAATTTAGCTGAACATGACTGTTATGCAAACCTGATATAACACATTCAATTTTAAATCTAGTGTAGTTTCTTGGACTTCAGGTTAACAAAATCATATTTAAATTTTAACCAATTTGAAAAAAAAAAGTAAGAATGATTACAGAGCTAAATTCTGTTTAAGGAAAAAAATGCATAACATGTTAAAATGCTACCTGTGATAACATTGTTAATGCCATTTAGTTTTGTTTTTTTTTTAAGCTAGTCAAGTGCATTTAGTTTTGCTTATTAATAGAAACCAATGATTGATAAATAGCTTCTGGTTTAGTTATACACATATTTAGCAAAGTTCAGAGTGATTTGCTTATCAACCCTGGTGATGAGCTGTCTTGTTGGTTTATATTTTTCCTGGAATGCATCAAACCCCCCCCTCCCCCAGAGAATCCTACAGCAGTAGAGTGGATGGTTGGTTTCATGATGGCAGTGGGAAAAAGCGGTATATTTTATTGTTGTCATTTTTCTCAGTTTCCCCAATTACATAGTCAGTTACTTGGGTCAGATATTAATATGGATTTTAAAATAAGCTTTCCTTTTCTGGTTTGTTTTTATTCATTAGGGTTTTAAAAGCCGCAAATTCTTCTTGTGGAAGAAGCTCATGATATATGTCAAAAGTGTTTATTTTTAACTAAATATATGA
>NW_012148330.1:602386-611961 GCF_000956105.1 Propithecus coquereli
GCCTCGGCCTCCCAGGGTGCTAGGATTACAGGCGTGAGCCACTGCGCCCTGTCTGTTTTTATCTTTCTTAAACAATTTTATTTTAATAGATTTTTGGAGTACACATGGTTTTTGTTACAGGGCTTTCAGTGTACCCATCACCAGAACAGTGTACATTGTACCTGATAGGTAATTTTAAATCCTTCCTCCCCCACCCAACCTCCCCCCTTCTTTGTTTCCAATGTACATTACATCACTTTATGACCATATATACCCATTGTTTAGCCCCCAATTATAAGCGAAAACACACGGTATTTACTTTTCATTCCTGACATACTTCACTTAGGATAATGGTCTCCAGTTCCATCCAAGTTGCTGCAAAAGACATTATTTCATTCATTTTTATGGATGAATAGAACTTCATTGTGTGTGTGTATATACACAAAATCACATTTTCTGTTTACTCATCAGTTGATGGGACCTTATGTTGATTTCATATCTTTGTGATTATGAATTATGTTGCAATAAACATTCAGGGACAGGTATATTTTTAACAAAATGACTTCTTTTCCTTTGGGTAGATACCCACTAGCAGTCTTGCTGGATGGACCAGTAGGTCAATTTTCAGTTCTTTGAGGAATCTCCATACTATTTTCCATAGAGGTTGTACTAATTTACATTCCTACCAACAACATATAAGCATTCTCTTTTCACCACATCCATCCGTACGTATGTCTATTATTTTTTTGGACTTATTAATAACGGCCATTCAGGATAAGGTGATATCTCATTGTGGTTTCAATTTGCATTTCCATGACGATTAGTGATATTGGGCATTTTTTCATATGTTTGTTCGACATTTGTATATCTTCTTTTGTAAAAATTTTCATGTCTTTTGTCCACTTTTTGAAGGGGTTATTTGTTTTTTTTTCTTTCTGATTTGTTTGAGTTCTTTGTAGAGTCTACATATTAGCCTATTCTCAGGTGTATGGTTTGCTAATATTTTCTTCCATTCTGTAGGTTATCTATTTATTCTGTTGATTATTTCCTTTGCTGTGCAGAAGCATTTTAGTTTAACTAAGTTCCACATATTTATTTTTTTGTTTCTGTATTTGCTTTTGGGGTCTTAGTCATAAATTCTTTGCCTAAGGTTACACCAATATCCAGAAGAGTTTTTCCTACCATTTCTCCTAGAGTTTTTAGGGTTTCGGGTTTTACATTTAAAGCTTTAATCCATCTTGAATTAATTTTTGTATATGGAAAGAGATAGAGATCCAGTTTCATTCTTCTGAATGTGGCTATCCATTTTTCCAGCACCATTTGTTGAATAGGACGTCTTTTCCCCAAAGTATCTTTTTGTCTGCTTTGTCAAAAAATCAGTTGGTTGTAGCTATATGGTTTTATTTCTGAGTTCTCTCTTCTTGTCCATTGATCTATGTGTCTACCTTTATACCAGTACCATGCTGTTTTAGTTATTACAGCCTTGTAGAATGATTTGAAGTCAGATAGTGTGATACCTCCAGATTTGTTATTTTTGTTTAAAGTTTCTTTGGCTGCTCATGGTCTTTCTTGATTCCATATAAAATTTAGGATTAACTTTTCTAGATCAGTGAAAAATGACTTGGCATTTTGATGAGAATCACATTGAATCTCTAAATCATTTTGGGCAGTATGGACATTTTAACAATATTGATTCTTCCAATCCATGAGGATGGGATGTTTTTTCCATTTGTTTGTGTCATCTAGGTTTTCTTTCATCAGTGTTTTATAGTTCTCCTTAGAGAGATATTTCACCTCCTTGGTTAAATGTATTCCTAGGTATTTTATTTTCTTTGTAGCTGTTATAAATAGTACTGAGTTCTTGTTTGACTCTTAGTTTGACTGATATTAGTGTATAGAAATACCACTGATTTGTGTACATTAATTTGGTAATCTGAGACTACACTGAATTTATTTATCAATTCCAGGAGTCTTTTAGAGAAGTCTTCAGGGTTTTCTAGATACAAGGTCACATTGTCAGCAAACAGAGATAGTCTGACTTCTTTTCTAATGTGGAAGTCTTTTTAATTCCAGTGTTTCTTTGTTGATTTTCTGCCTCAACAATCTATTTCTGTCATTAGACTGTTGAAGTCCCTGGCTATTATGATGTTGCTGTTTATTTCTTTCCTTAAGTCTAGCAATATCTGTGTTATGAATCAAGGAGCTTCTGTATTAGGTGCATATATATTTAGGATCGTTATACCATCTCTTTAAATCAATCCCTTTATCATTATATAATGACCCTCTTTGTCTTTTTTTACTGTTGTTTATTTAAAGTCTGTTTTATCTGATATGGTAACAGCCACTTCTGCTTGCTTTTGCTTTCCGTTTGAGTGGCATATTTTTTTCAACTTTGCACTGTATTTTGTATTTCCCTAAATGATTCTTTCAGTTCCATAAGTTCTGTTATGTCTTCTTTTAAACTAAAATTCTTTAGTGAATTTTTCATTCATGTCATGAATTATTTTTTTGGTTTCTTCTTGTTGGGTTTCAGCTTTCTTATAGATCGCATTGAGCTTGCTTGCTTGTGAACCATATTTTGAATTCCATATCTGACATTTCAAAAATTTCCTTTTGTTTGGAGTCAACTAATGGCGAACTAGTGTGAGCCTTTTGAGGACATCAAAAGAGACTATTTTTTTTCACATTTCCAGAGTTCTTATGCTGGTTCCATCTCATCTGGAAGTTCTTCCCTCAGGTCAAAAACAGCAGCTTTGTGATTTACCTGTTCTCCTCTGCTTGGAATTCTGTTGCTCAGTGCAGAATGTATAGAGAGGGAGAGATTCACTGCTTTTCTGTTTGTACAGGTAGATACCCACTATGGCATTGCTGACAATTTGAGTCAGTTGGACTTCAGACTGGGAGGGTGTTCAAATGTCAGTGGTGATGGATTTCGTTAGGTAATTTCCAGTAACCAGGCCCCTGGGTGGCACGCCTGAGTCCTGGGGCCATGAGACAGAGACCAAACTGGCAAACCTGCCCTCAAGCCTCCCTGAGATCAGGTACTTGCTGTGATAGTGAGGGGGTGGGTGATCTCCTGCTCCAGAAGAGTATTCAGGCAGGAGAATGATGGATGCACTATAAGTCTGCAACAGGAGCGTTGAGGTTCTCATGATGAGATTAGTAGCAGCAAGCAGTTGTGTGTGGAATGCACAAACCACTCATACCTCCCTCTTTCAGCAGTGGTAGCCGTCTCTGTACTCAGGGGGCATAAAAACACCCAGATTCCCAGGTCCCATCCTGATGCAGATGCGGTGGAGGTGGGGGGAGCAGCTCAACCCTCTGTGTGAAGGGTTACCAGACTCACTGTGGGCTGTGGCTGAAATGCTCCAGCAGGGGAGGTGTGGTTGTGCCAGGGACTTGCCTCCAGGGAGGGTAGGCTCCCCCCAGTAGAGAAAAGCAGGTCAGAAAGAGAACTGCTAGCCCTGTCCTCCCTCTGGGGAGGGGGTAGCTTTTGTTTTTGTGGCACACAAAAGTGATTGCTGTGGCTTTTTAGAAGGAGAATAGTGAGCCCCAAGCTCTGTGAAATCCTGAAAGTGATAGGTGCTCTGTCAGAGGTGGGGCGGCCACTTGCAAGTGCCTTTGTTTAATCTTTCCCTATGGAATCCTCACCTGTCCTGAGCAGAAACGGCCACAGTCATCTTGTCAGCAGTGGGCTGAGGAGGGGTATGGGTGAGAAAGCCCCAAATCTTGGAGAGGTGGTTCCCTGGTCCCCTTTGTCCTAAAGGGCCCTCTGGTATTCTGTACTCTTCTCTCAGTTGGAAGCAGCATGCCTTGAATGTCCAAGCTCCAAGAGACTTCCAGTTCTCCCAGGACCCACTGGTCCCCCAATGCTGCTGTGCTCTGAGTGGGTCCTGGGGGTCATTGGCTGTGGATCCAGTGGTATAGAGACCAGACACTGAGATTCCAAGGTTGATACAGCTGGAAAAGCACTGCCTGTCTGTGAAAAGAGGGAAATGAACTGCACCCTCTATGCAGAACTCAGGTGCAGTAAGCAGAGTACTATTGGATCTATACCCCTCCTACAAACCTATAACTGGTGTCCTGTAACTCACTCACACAAAAGCTCATGTTTGGGAGCAGAGGTGGCTATGTCCACAACATTATGTGGTTGGAGGAGAAGAGGTCCCCATCTCCATGTCCTTTCCTGGGCTGCCTAACTATAAACTCCCAAAATAGTACCTTGGGCCTGTGGGGCAAGAGGATGGGACCTCTTCCAGGCACACAGTATGGACAAGATGCTGGGTGAAGTACTGTTCACTCCCATCTAAGTCTCACTGCAGATTGTAGGAGAGCAGTGGGAATTGTGCTAGGAATAGTGGGAGAGCTTGGGCTCCTGTGTCCCTCTTTAGCTGGGAGGGCTACAGTTCAGCCCAAGGGTGGGGCACTGCCCAGCTTTTGACTCCCAAACTGACACCTTGGACTTGTGACCAGAGAAGATGGGTGCCTTCCAGGAAAACAGTAAATACAAGATGCAATGGCAAATGTCATACACACACAACCCAGTTCCATAGCAGCCCATAGCAGTGCAGTGGGAATTGTCTTAGGTGTGTGTATGAGAGCTCAGGTTCCCCTGTCCCTCCTCAGCTGGTGGGGCTGCGTCGGCCTGAATTCAGCCTGGGGATGAGGCACTGTACAGCTTCAAACTCCCAAAATAGCACCCTGGGCCTTTGACCAGAGAGTGTGGGGCCTTTCCCAGGCAGGCTGTGCTGGTAGGAAACTGTGGGGAGTATAGTTTTCTTGAGTCTCAGTCCTACAGTAACTGGCTGCAGAATGGAGGGCACCGTTCGAGATGTGTGCTGAAAAGCCAGATTTCTCTGCCATTTCCAGCAAGACAGGGGCTACAGCCACATCCAGCCCAAATCCAGCCTGAACATGGGGCACAGCTCAGTGTCAAACCCTCAAAATGGCACCTTAGACCTACAACCAGAAAGGCTGGGGCCCCACCCAGACCATGAGTAAGAAAGTGTGGCAAGAAAGTATGGAAAATGCTGTCTGCCCATGTCTCAGTCTCACAAGTAGCCCACAGTAGGGTGGTGGATACCCTCCCAGGGATCCCAGGGAGTGCCTGGTGTCCTCTATCCCTCCTGGGAGCTGTGCAGTGGCTGCTGGCTCACCCAAAGTTCCCAAGGGTCTAGGCTCACAGAATGGGGACAGGCTCAGATGTCCCCTGTGGGACATCCCTGTGGGATCCTGTGTAAGTTCTCTTTCTGGAAAAATGTCTTATACAATCTGCAAGCAGCTCCCTATTTTAAGCCCGAGAGCTGTTTGGGTTGGGTGAGAGGGGTTCTCTTGTAGCCAAGATCATAAAAGCTTATCTTGGAGAGTAGAGCCCTGGAGGATTCTCTCTTACTGTTCACCCCATCAAGGAGCTCCTCCTGGCTGTTAGCTGGCCCCCTGACTGGGCAAGTTGCCCTGAACCCTCTCCTTACCTAATTTTGGTGCTTCCCATTGCTTCTCTGGTGAATCCTGGCATTCTCTTGTAGATGATCTGTTCTAAAGGTGATAATGTGCTTACTATTCTGGTTCCTCTTAGTGGAGGAGGCACATACTACTTGTGTCTAGTCAGCCATCTTGATCCTATTCTCTTATTCTTATCTTTTCATTAATAACATCAACATCTGCCAGCAGATTCCCCATTTGCACTTGTACTGTAAATGACTTAGACAAGTTTGATCATTACCTTTCAAGTTAATTGTAAAATTTCAAGCATGGATGGGTCATTCCAATGTATGCCTGAAAGAACTATTTAGTCTAAGCTGTAGTTGAGTGTAGAAGGCAGGATTTAGGAATTACATGAATAAAACTTGGACAAAAAATGACAGCAATGAAAGGAAATTCAAGAAAGTGAGAGGAAAGAACAAAATTTGGTCCAGAAATGCATAACAAATTTAGAGATGGGCCTATCAGACAAGGAAAAATTCCAGACACATCCTCTTGTGAGTAGCGATATGCCTAGAGAAATATCGTTTGCATATATTTTCTTGCTAAATATTTACTGTCACCAGCTGTATCTTACAAAGTCTTTGTTTCTTGTTTAGTGTAGTAGTATAAAGTGAGTTTTTCTGAGATCTTCAACTTTTCAAAAATAGGAATTCCAAATATCCTCATAATTTTGATGTTTACTGCAAAATATACAAGTGTAGAGTGGCATGCTACTGATGGTTTTCAGTGGGTACTGTATATTTTCTTATCTACTGACATGTAGAAACAAATATAATATTTAAAATTAATTATATCACCCTTCCACACCCCTGGTTTTCAATCCCATAGGGTTATAAAGTTATGAATTTGTGAGAGAAATATACCAACTGAAATGCTTCCTTCAACAAATAGTTAGCTGTAAGATTTTTTTCTGTGTTTGTCATTAACTATAATCAAGGAATAAAGTTCTTTACAACCCTTTACATCATAAAATACTGATTTATGAGTTTCTTACTTTAATTAATTGACTCAAGAAACCATTTTCAATATTTATTGCTTGTAATGGGTACTGTTAGGTGCTAGCCCATGCAGATAAGAGAAATAGATCTTAAGCAATCAAAGCATAATATGTGTTCAATAAGTGTAGAAACACACCTACACACATACAGGCACACACGCACCCCCAATAAACATACAGTTTCAAAGAAAAACACCTGATTTTTTACATTACTAAGTTTATTTACAATTTTATTAAAGTCATATAAAGAGCATTGCTCCTTTGTTGGATTTAGCTGCATTCAAGGCCTCCAGAAGGTTTCTCCGACCTACCTTTAAAACTGAGGCAGAGTTGATTCCTTTTACAACTCTACACAGTTAGCAACATAAAAGAAATCCAACATTATCATTTAGTTATTCCTAAATCTCTTTCTCTGGATAAATTGTGACAATTCTTCATCCCTCTAATATCTCCCATATTGATAGGAATGACCTCACAGAGCATAGGTGGTTGGTAATATTTGCTCAAGTGAATTAAAATGTGAAAGAAAATGAATCTATATATTAATAGTAAATAAACTGAAAAAGAAAACTGGCTTTCAAAGAACTAATACTTTTTAACCTGCTATTCTGTTCTTAATTAATTGACCCTTAAGGCTATTCAGCTGTACCTGCTATAAAAGGGAAGGTGGCAGTGTATAGCTCAGGGAAGAGCACAGAGCTGGAAAGAGGAGGTAATACATGTGTGTGAAGCTTCCAAGGTGTTCTGAGACAAAAGGAATGTATCTTCCCCATCCCATCTACCCTCCCTCACCTTGTCCCTCACACACCCGAATCTTTAGAGATATTATTTGGGGTGAACTTTTGTGGTCCAAACCAAAAATGTAGCAAGGATGGGCATTGAAATTCCATGTGGGCAAATAAAAACCAAAATGAGTGGGCCAGCCCTGGCACTGAGTAGAGAAAAGAAACTGTGGTTCTCTATCCATGTATCTTTTTAGTGCAGGGAGGCTTCTTGACTAAGCATATTACAAAGGGCTCATGTCTCCCTTAAGAAACCTAGTGTTCCAGAAACAGGCTTCAATCTCTTAGAACAGCAGGGAATTTCTCCAGAGTTTCATAAACAAAACTTTGGGAAACTGCATCACCTTGTTAGCCATGCTGCTTCCTTTTTTGTTCCTCAGGGCCCAGCTCAGCTACTGACATTAGACCACCTGTTACCACAAGAAATGTGTCAGAGCCCAGAGGGCCCTCTGCTCCCCATCCAGCGAGGCAATGCAGATAAATTCTACCATCCTAGAGAGACTTTAGCCCTACTAAAGTGGTTAGGTGCAAACCTTCAACACTGAATGTAAAAGTGGATAGTGAACAAGATTCCTTCGAATAATCATGTGTGATGGTACAAATGGGAAGATCACCCTTGCCTGGGAGCAGAGGATGGGAGCCCACTCCAGCATTGGGCAGGACCTCTCAAACCTCACTTCTTTTCAGCAATGTGTGGCTCGTGGCTGCAACCTGAACTCTAGGATGAACAACTCCTATCCTTAGGAGCTAGCAGACGTGCAGAGGTGTCCTTTATAATATTAAATTGACTTGGAGCCCTGAGGGAAGGTGCATTGGCTTTTATACTTCTACTCAACATAAGGTCTAAAAGCTGAACTCTGGACATAAATGAGACAAAATATCTGTTCCACCAGCTGGAATGATAGCCAGCCCAATTCTACATAATTAATCTTCCCCAAATATTTGAGAGTCATCAATGGAGTGTGAGAAAAAGGCTATATATATATGTGTGATCTTGAAGATTTATAATACTTGAATCCTTCTTATAAACAGTTCTTTTCCAAACATAGATTATTATCTTCACAGCTTGTACAATTCAAAAGTGGCCAAAAAAAAAAATTTCCCTGTTCAAAAATCTAAGAGATGACATACTCTTTTCAGTAGATGTAGACCATTTCACAAGCTGTGGCTTGAATAAAATGCAAAACAGGTTATAACAATTCTTATCAGATTATGAGAACGCTATTTCTTTATCTTCCATTTACTTATAAAATCTGAGGTTGTCATAAAAGACTGAACTTTATAGAGACATTGGGTGTAGTTTCCAATGCTAATTCAAAATAATCCACAACTCAACCGACGTATAAACAAAGTTTAACTGTCATTTTGAAATCAAAAGTATCAGCTATTTAAGATCCACAAATGACTGAAAACACCTGAAAAAAAGTAACTGTATCAAATGCTTGACGGATGGCTGAACTTGTTGACACTCCCTAATTCCCAGATACTTCAGAAAAATGACACTGTAGATTGATGAAGTATAAAACCGGTGGTAGTTTACCACTGTGGAGGTTTATTTGTTTATTTATTTTTTTCATATTTTTCTACAAGTACCGGTAAAAAGTCTCAATGTTGTACGTTGCTACAAAAAAATCCAAAGTAGAACTTTCTGTTTTCTACTCTTTATTCATAATTAGAAATACAAGACAACCCCCCAAGATTAAACACTGCTTAAGACTAAATCTGAAAAAAAAAAAAGTTTAGTTTAAAAAGATCAGCATAGAATTTGTGCTATTTCAGTAGAATTTACTAACAAATATAATCAACTGAAATGTTCGATAAGAAGATAGAAAAAAAGTTTCTGAAATAGAACCAGAGCCAGGCATTGTCATATTCAATGACCCTGTAACTAACTTTGTTTTTTGGTTTTTTTTTTTCAAATCTAGTTGAGAGAAAGGTTCAACATCAATGCAGGAACTGAGAATTTTTGGTCAAAACTATAGGCGGAATATAAATGGGGACATCTAGAACCCTCTGGTATCCTCAGAGATGATGATGTTGATCTTTTTTTATATTTTGCTTACAAAAAAAATCTCCTGAGTAATACTTTGATATTTTGTGAAAAAAGATGTTACTGAAAAGAAATAAAGCACAGAATCCCTGTTACATTGAATGAAAATGTACTGGCAAAGGCAATATAAAGTTTTTAGAGACAATATCATCAGCCTGTTTCATATGCCTCAAAGTTTCCGAGTTACCGAAAAATGGAATGGACAGAGAGGGTTGGGGAATACCATGGGAAATTTTGACTGTATTTAAGCCAGCTCCGAAAGAATCCTAGAAACATGAATATA
>NW_012148330.1:612011-626350 GCF_000956105.1 Propithecus coquereli
AAATAAAAACTCAGGATTACAAAACAACTTATCAGGACTATTTAAAAAATGACTGTGAAAAAGTTAAATGAAACGTACATTTCATCTTTTGCAATGGATTGTAATGCTTCTTCATGTCTTCAGACACCAACCACATATTTTCAGCAGATTGAAATTTTAAATGCCTATACACCATAATTAAATGATAGAAAACAATGTCATTAAAATGTAAAGAAAGTTGAGTAGGTTATATGCCACTTAATAGTTCTGATATTTTTATTAAAGTCATCATAAAATTGACATGTTCCTTCTTAATGACAGGCATGACCTTATGTAGTAGAAGCACTTTTTTGAATATTCAACAACTGCTTAAATCATTGGAATAAATCAGCAAGTTGGCTTACTTTAGGAATAAATTATAGGATGAATCTGTACTTGGAGCCATTAAACACAAATTAAAATTTCTTAAAGAAACAATCTGAGAAGAGACAATTTCAATTTTATCAAAGAAAATTGAGATAGACACACAAGGAAGTCAAGCTGAATGGGGAGAAGCAATCATGAAGAATGGAGAGGAAAATTGGCGACTAAACAACTTGAATTTTATCATGAGAACTCAAAAGTGATTTGAGATGAGGAGGAATTTATAGGGAAAAGGCAGTTCCCCATGACCTAAACCCCCTTTGCTTTCTCCCCCACGGTGTGTCTTATTTTTCAGGAAAATGTAACTTCTCGGTTCTCCAATATGGTTTTTCCACATCTATGATTTAATTCATACTCTTCTACTATCTGGGGGTTCTTCCCTCCTACCCTTTCTGTACTTGCTATGAAATTTAAATTTAACTATCATAACCACCATGGATTTATCTGTGATCTTTCTAGCCAAAATTAATTTTCTTCTTCCATATGCTTCCCTACCACTTTCTTCTTATATTATTTATTGCATGCTACCTGCATTATAAATCTTTATGTACTCAGTTTAATTCCTGGGTTGCAGATTTCTTGAAGGCAAGGAAAGTCTTATTTACACAGCACACTGTCATTTTAGAAAGTAAATAGGTGATACAACTCAATGAAAACATGTCACAGACACGGTAAATCAAGACCTTAATTAAAGAGCTTGCTAGTGACTGGGTTAAAGTTATAAGCTTTCAAGTTTATTGTATTTGGAACAATCAAGGATATGTATGCCTTAGGAAAGAAAGAGCAATCTCAAAATTTAAACTCAAAAATTCAAAAGGTCCCCTATATTTGAGGCCTTCTAATGGCAAAGCATGCAGTTGTCAGAGATATATGGTAGTAACATTCATCAGGTGTCAAGCAGGTGGGAGAGGGGGAGAGGAGGTGGGTATATTCACACCTAATGGGTGCGGTACTCACCATCTGGGGGATGGACATAATTGTAGCTCTGACTTGGGTGGGGAAAAAGCAATATATGTAATCTAAACATTTGTCTCCCCGTAATATTCTGAAATTAAGAAAAAAAAAGAAATGAAAAAAAAATGATGCCTAAATAAAGATAAGAAATCCTTGAGAAAATAAGTGCGCATCATAGCCTGCATAGCACATGTCATAGCAGACAAAAGTCCAGACTCTTCTTTCTCATCATTGTTTCTGTCATACAGTATCTCTGGCACAGAGTAGTTGCTCAGTAAATATTGTGGAGTAATATAAAGAAATTTAAAAGCTGTTTCAGACTCAGCCAGAGAAGACATTGCTTATGTCTCCTCAAGGTTTTCTCCAAACTCTTAGTGAAGTGATGCATATTACAGTATATGTTGCACATTTTTCATTGTATTAACAAAATGGAGGTTTGGTTATTTTCAAGAAAATTTTTGAGTTTTCTAAAGCCAATATATAAAGTCTAACATTGAAAAATGTTTCTGGATAGTATGTAAGATGCTTGGAACTAAGGAATAGTATTAATTATTAGACTTAAGATTCCAATTTTGAAAGTGGGCAAAAGTGAGTAAAATGAACCTTTTTAGTTATGGTCAATTATGGCTTATTTCTAATGGATGTAGATCATTGTTACACATGGTAAGAGCCTATATAAATCTTCAGCCATTCAAATCCAGATAAACAGTTTTGGATTCATAATTTTTAAGTATCCTTTATTTATTAGAGACTTGTTAGAACTGTTCTAATTCTGTCACATAATTTCCCAACTGATTTTAAAAGTGATATTTCAATTCCCTTTGATTTATCCCTCTGAAACTACTGCTTCAATGCTTGCTGATTTCATACCTGCATGATAAAGTTCCTGCTTTTTTTAAATCAAATTTTGGCAAACGATGACCTCCACATCTCTCTGGGTACTGGCTTTGTCAAGCCTCCAGCCTCATTTCAACCAACGACCTCTGCGTATGATTTTCCAGCAACTCCGAGTTCCCAAACAACCAGGTGTTCTCTCTCATTCTGGTGTGTTTGCACTTAATCCAGTCTTAGCAAACAGCATCACAGTCCAGTAGTAGTTTATACCCATCATGAGGTTTTCCAAACTTCAGTCATTCAATTATTTCCTTAACGGTTTGTGCTCCGTCTGCATCTCTTGCTCTGTTATCATTGTGACTGTATGTGCAGCACTTACAATAATGCTTGCCATGTAGTGAGCACTCAGAAAACATCTATTGAATAAGCAAGTGAACAGAGGAAGGTGTGACTAGATGGAATCTCTCAAAATTATGCATATAAACAAAGGAATATTATTGAATCCTGTTTCTATCCTGCTGCCTTCAGTGGGATCTGTCCTAGAGGTCTGCTATCTCTTAGTTATGAAGGAAGATTTACAAGTAATGAACAAAGGAAAAGCTTACTAAACCAAATTAATGTGCTCTCTCTCTCTTTCTCTCCCTCTCTCTCAGATCCTTGCTACTCTAGGTATTGTTCCAAAACCAGCAGATCAAGCACCACGCAGGGAGTTTTTCAGAAGTGCAGAATATCAGGCTCCAGCTCAGGTCTATTAATGCAGAATCTGCGGTTTAACAAGATGTCTAAGTGATTCATAGGCACATTTAACTCTGGGGGTTTCTGTTCTACATTTAGTCAGAAAAAGTTAAAGAGAATTGAAAAAAAATATATATTCCTCACTGTGTAACCCAAGGTTACTTAATTCTAAATGATTGCTGACTAATAGAACTGTTTTGCAATGACAAAAATATTCTATATCTGCACTGACCAATATTCTAGCCACAAGCCATGAGTGTCTATTTGTTGCTGTAAAGGAGGCTGGTATGAATAAGCTGATCTCTTCTGAATTTTCTTGTGACCAGAAATAAATAAATAAATAAACAAATAAATAAATAACTGGATTTTAAATTTTGTTTTATTTTAGTCAGTTTAAATTCACTTTCAGTTCTTCAGTGTAGCTAGTGGCTACTGTGTTGGAGGATATGGGCCTATTAAATCAGTGTAACAACAGCTAAACTTTGGGGATAAAGCTAACCTTGTATACTGATCTAAAGATGTTGCAAAAACAGAGAATTACATGATAAGAATAAGAGTTATACCCATGAAAACCTCAGGAGAAAAAACCCGTGCATTCAAATTATTATATCATAAATTTTACAAATGAATGAATTAAGACACTAATGATAATATTTCAAAATAATAAATGGTAGGCTTCCAGTTAGAGTTAAGAAAATGAAAACAACCATTAGGTTCTGTTCTCCCCTTCAGATCCCATTATAATAATGATAAGAAATAAATAAACTTAAATAAAGAAATAAATATGAAAATGACACTTTAAAGAGGCATGAACAAAAGCATTTTAAGAGCTAGAAAGTAGAAAAATATGTGATAACTGACAGAGTGCACCCCTGAATATTGAATTCTATGCAGTGATAGTGGGGACAGCCAAAAGTTCATGCAATTTGTGCTACACATACCCTAAAAGAACCACGACTGCAATACCTAGCTCTCTTTGGAAATAGTGAAAAAGGAGAGGTTGCAAGCAGGAAGTTTGAAAAATGTTCAAAAGAAGCATACAGACACCAACACTTCTTTCCCCATTCTACTAAGCTAAGGGACTGTCTCCAGCTCCCCTTCTGCTCCTACTCATGATTGCCCATGGCCACGCCTTGGGAGAAGGCCAAAGATTTATTCTTTGGAAAGTGGAAAAGAGAATCTTGGACACTAGCCATAGCTGAGGACAGGTGCATATTTTGACAACAGAGGAATTAAGAGAAAATTTACTTCCTAAAAGTTGGACTTACTCCAATTCCCCCTACTCAGATCCTAGAACTCCAACAACTAGGTTAACATCCTACAGTCACAGAGTAAAAGAGTCTTTTCTAGGTAGCTGGAGCAGCCAAAATAAAAATAAAAACACAAATGAACAATAGATGTCAAAATACATAGCTGATGAAATCCTTAGGATAGTGAAGTAGACAAATAGATGTGAAGTAGGAGACAAAAGGTAAGAAAACGTGAAGAAAAGTATCTGAATAATAGGAGTTCCAAAAAGGAAACAGAAAATGGGACCTAGGAAAGTCACCAACAATATAATTTCCAACTCATTTCCTAGAAGCAAAGACATGGATTTCCAAATTAAAGTATCTCACTAAGAATCATACACGACAGATAAAAATAGACCCATGCCAAGACTCGAGACTGGGAATTTTCAAAACATCAGGAATCCACCTCTGTCTTCTCTTCAAGGAAGCCTTCCTTTAGTCAAACCTTAGTCCCCTTCTCTCTTGGACAATTATAACTACTTCCACCTTTGCTGATTTTCTGCCCTAAATTCTACTAATAGATTTCATTTTACATTTTGCTTAGTGTAAAAGTGTTTCTCTAACGGTTTTTGGCTTCTTTTCTCTTGCATAACACAGGAACTCAAAAATTTTACCCACATGCACTCTGTTGCAGGAAGCCATTAGGAGGATATGCTCCACCAGACAGAAGAAGCAAACAGAGACAGAAGAAGATCGGGTTCTAGGAAAAAGAGGAATGAATACAAGAAAGAAGTGGAAAGAATGAAAACTGGATGATTATGAAATCACAGCCACTGGCTGTTGGAATTCTAGAGTAATCAAACCAGATTGAAGCAGGTCAGAAAAGACCAAGGAAGACTTCAAGCCTACAAAATTGAGAATAATTGAGAAAACGGTTACCACATTGAGACGTGATTTACCCCACTGAGGGTGAAATTGGGGATGCATTAACAATAAGTATGTAGCAAACTCCCCCCAAATAACCATAAAGTTCATAAGTTTATTAAATTGAGGGAAACTGAGGAAATGTTCAGAAAAGGAAGTGTAATCTCATGGCTCAGCTCTAAAACTATTTGCATACCCACAATCATGTATACTTCAGATGCCAGTCACTACTTGTCCTTTAGAAACAGAAGGTACAAAGAAAAAAATAATCAAAAATAGCTTTAAGTGAGTACCAATGAGCACAGGAAAAGGGTGGGCCGAAGAAGGAAGACAGCAGACATCTTTCAGGAAGGGGATGGCTTTCTCTTACAGACTTATGGAACTGCTGGACTCAAAGTCAAAGTATATGCCTTTAAAACTCAAACTACAAGCATGGAAATGACAAAACAAGATAAAAACTAACTAAAATTTTAAAAATACAGAGAGATGGGAGAGTAATTTCATATCAATTACAAGGATAGCCTAATTTTATTAGGGACTTTTGATTTCATACATGCAGTCTCCAAGGCACTGGAAATACAGCAGCAAATACAACAGACAAAAAATCACCAACTTTGCAGAGTTCATCTTCTCTTCATGGATAGACTGAAAAATGTCAATTAAATCTGCCCTATAATTTTCTAACTTTAGGTTTTGGAACTTTTTCAACAGACTACAATTACCAGGCTCTGGCCATGTCTCTGATCCCTTATCATACACTCCCCCTCGGATTTCCTCCAACTCCAGTCAAATATCTCTCCTTATAGTCTTTGCATTTTCTGTTTTCCTGGGCTAGAAAGTTCTTGCACAGATATCTAAATTGGCTCATTCATTCCAGTTCGGGGTCAAATGCCGTCTCCTCAGAGAGACCTCTTAGATCACCTTGTCAAAGTTACCTACCATGGCTCTTTCTCTCTCCCCTTTTGCTGTTTATTTTTCCTGAGGGCACTTATACCCACCTGATGCGACATGAGTTTATTTGTGCTTATGTTTATTATCAGTGTTTCCCTGATAGAAGCTAAGACATATGAGAGAAGGAACTTTCTTCTGTTTGTTTCTAAATTAATGTTGTCTGTGAAGTAGTGCCTGGCAAGTAGCAAATGCCCAATATTTACATTTGGAAGAAGAGAAGGAAGAACATAAAGAAGAAAGTATGACAACAGCTGGAAATAAAAGATTAAAATAAACTCATAATATGTTACTATGTGTACATATTTACATCTATAAAGTTATTTTACCTTCTACTCATTAATTAATGTTTACATTATTGTTAAAGACTGCTGTTTTAGATAGCTTTAAAGAGAATAATTAGTATGCAAAAACAGATTAATTCTCAAAGTAGAATATTTTCTGGATGTGAACATAATTACATAAAGAAGACAGGTCAGGGTTTTTCATGACTTCGGCCATTCTTTTAGGGTTCTTGACATATTTATTCATTGACAGACTTGTTTTTACATATTTGGTAAAAATTAAGTTTGCAATTCTCTATGTCCCACATAGTGAGGTTTTGACACATACTTTAAAATATAGCAACACCTTTTTAGCTACAGTATAGCAAATACGTCCTGAAAGGAAAGACTAAGACAATTCTGAGATTCTTCTTGCCACGTTACTTTTAAGGGAAGGAAAAGGCGTTAAGAGGTGCTGAATAATAATCACAGATGAATCACTTTCTGACACCATTGTCTTACATGATTTACTAAGTATAACCCTTCAGGTGTTTTTTTTTTTTTTTCTTTAACTCCCAAAAGGAGATATTAATTTTTATTGTGGTTATCTTTTAAAACTCAGAATTTGGGCAACTTTATCAGAACCTTGGGGCCTGATACTATTTGTGAATCTACAGGTAAGTCCAATGTTTTCCTTCCACATTGAGCTACGGTCAGCTCTCCTTGGACTCCCCACCCTGTCCAGCTGCCTTCTGCCATTACTTGCAAATATGGAGTAAGAAATGATAGTTATGTTCTGATAGAGCCCCACTCTTGTGACAATCAGCAGTAACTGTGATAAACTGAATATTACAAAAGATAGCTTTGGTCTTAACAGAAATACAAGCTACTCTAATAGTATCGTTAATTGATTAATTGGGGAGGTTGACCATATAAACTCCAACAGCATCCCAATGCGCATTAGAACACCTACAGTGCTGCAGATCTGCCCTGTAGCTGCCAGTTAGATAATGATAACAGGAAAGAGGAGTTAAAAAAAAAATAGACCTATATTGGGAAGAGTTAAACTGAAAGCCTTTCTTCCAAAGATCTCTTGTGTTTGTGTTGGGGGGCGGGGGGCAGCACAAAGCCAGTGACCCAGTTAAGAAAGGAAAGGAGAACAGGGGATAATTTTCTCACTAATCTTAAAAGCATTAGGTGGCATTTAAGTGGGGACTATCTGTGAAACTGCAAAGCAAGCACATAAAATATAATTTGCTCCTACACTGGGGAAGGGAGGGGACTGCAGGTGGGCACTGGGATAATCTGTATCATGCAATGTAAGCCTGATGGAAATAGTCGCAGACGAGCGTATGATTGCCGCAACCAATTTGAAGTTGAAAGTAAGATGTGATTACTCTGTATCTGGGAGTTCCTGCCCCAGCTCTATCCCAGGTGCTAATCAAAGAAAACCCACTTGCATACTTCCTTACCAAAATCCTACAACCACCCAAGGCCTCTAGGGCAGGATATTGGTACAAATAGGATTCAGTATAAAACTTCTGCTGCTCTGCCTAACTTGGAATTTCATTTTCACATTTCAGTAGCAGATTTCAGTGTCTCCTCCTTCCAGAAAATGAAAGATTTATCTGCCCAGACATATTCTACCCTGATACCTTGAGTACCCAGAATGCTATTACCTCCTCACTAAACCTCAGTCTTCTCTGTTATAAAATGGTTATAATAATAGGGGTGTTCTGATTCGAGTGAGTTTATACATGTCTTAAGCTCAGAAGAATGCCCAGTGCACTGGAACTGATCCAGTTAAGTGAAAACTTACAACTGTTCCTTATCCCCTACCCTGACTTGTTGAGAAAGTGAACTATTTTATTGTGCTGCTCTGATGGTGGCCCTTGGAGTATTTGGGTTGAGGGAAAAAGTGATACAAAGCTGCAAAACTGAAAGAGTTTTCAGATATTTTACTTAACAAAGAGACATTTGTATAACAGAGTGGAGTCATATCACGATGCAATAGAGAAAGAGAAGGCAGATTAGTGCAAGTGCCAGAGCAATTTGGAATTTGGAGAGAGACAGAATTCAAAAGAAATTCTTAGGAAGTTCTGTGGTAGAAATTGTAACTGCTATTGTCATGATGGTGCTGTGTAACAAATATCCCAGAACTCATTTGCAAACCACTATAAGCAATTTTTCTCCTGCCCGTGGCCCTGTGGACTTAAGCTGGATTGTTCTGAGAGGTTATGTTTCAATCTGTGAGTCCAGCTGTGCTTGGCTGCCTCCTGTGGGTTGGGCTAACTTCTCATCTATTTGTCTTTGTTG
The DNA here is from genome assembly GCF_000956105.1 of Propithecus coquereli. NCBI lineage: Eukaryota > Metazoa > Chordata > Mammalia > Primates > Indriidae > Propithecus > Propithecus coquereli. The sequence goes on from NW_012148330.1 coordinate 620,617, forward strand.
GAGGCTGAAATTGATAATAAATATCTTCATTATCTGGCAGAAATTCTCTTAAAGGCATTTACAGCAGCATAAAAATAAAAACCTAACTGAACATACAAATTTCAAGCCTCCATTTATGTCATGTCTCTTAATATCTCTTGGCCAAAGGAAGTCAGTCACATCATTAAGCCCAGAAACAAGAAAAGAGAAGCACCTTCTGGGTATAGTAGGAGGACTGGCAAAATTACATAACAAAGGGCATGAATCCAGGTCGGGGTGCTAATCTTCAATACAGTGATATTCTCTTTTCTTCCTCTATGATTGATAAATCCCCCAGAAAAGGCTATTATTGTTCTTTATTGCGTTTTCAATCAGATTTTGGTGTTGGCTGGTTGTTTGCCCACTTAATGTAACTGCTTATGAGATTTCCCCTAAGTTAGGAGCAGGATATACATGAGGGTGTCAGAAAAAGGTTATTTATTTGGGTTTTCCCAGGATTTCTGTGATTTACTAGTTTTCTAGAGCTCGGTATTTCAGTGTCATCTTTCCTTACTTGCTTGCACCTGTTATTTTCCTGTTCTCCTTTCATAATAAGCAGACCAAATAAGGACAGTAAAGAAAAGCTCCGCTTGCACTGTTTAATAATTTAGACTGCACCTGTCCGAACATCACCACAGCCCAAGTTTCCAAAGAAGCCTTTATGCCATTACTCCAAGGTCTTCTATTCCTGTGTCTGTCCACTGGATCTGAGATTTGCAGTGTCTCAGTGGTGATTATTCACAATGCTGAAGTCCCTATTCATACCTCTGTGAATGTATCGCACTTTTGTTGGTTTTTAACTCATTTGTTTAATGCCTTGTGGGATATGCACCATGTTAGGGGCTATTTCAAACCTCTAGCAGCAGCCAATGCTGAGAAGCATACAGGTAAATCTGAACTATCTTCAAAAAAAGAGAAAAGGAGAATTTTGCAAACTTTGTATTTAGCTCACAATTTTGCATTGTTCAGCAGTGAGAAATATAGAGTTCTGAGATATTATTTAATAAATTAAAATTGCAAAGTGAATATTCAGGTACAGTAAAGTACTGGTTCTTACAACTATGAATTTCTCAAACATTTCCTTATCTTCATAACAACAATGATAACAAAAATACTAATAAAAAACAGTAATATGGTTGTCACTATTTTATTTTCATGAATAAGGACATCTAACAAAGCAAACACTACAGAAATTTGCCACAATTGTAGGTTTATCTCCTTAGAGAGACATGTGTGAAACCAAAAACTGGCAAGAGAAAATCTCAGAACAAAGGACAATTTAACTATATGAAAAAAAAGTATAGCTTTTTCCTAATATTTTCACATTTTGTCACTCATTGATGATTACATCATCATAGACTGGGACCTAGGGATCAATATCTTAAATATATTTATCTTTAACTCCTCCATATCAAGGAGGAGTGCTTGGTTGGTATAGAATTCCAAATGCTATGGAGGTCAAAGGGAAATTTCCTTGGTCACAGAGGGAAAATAGCTTTTATTCGACACAGAACTAGATTGTTCTAGTTGAGAAACACCTATGCTTCTCTGCTATTTTACTATCTAAAGGAGGATGCTTAGCAGTTATCCCCCATTTAACACCCAGGCTACCACTTATGTAAATGAATTGCCACGTGTAAAATGTGTATGTATTTGCAGATAGAGCATCCTACATGTATTATTCAGAACACTTCCGGATACAAGTGACAGAAAATCAATTCAAATTATCTAAAAGGCGAAATGGACTTAATTATTGATTCACATAACTAAAAATTTGAGAACAATCTGGCTTCAAGCACATCAAACCCAGAGGTTCCAGGAATGTCATCAGGACTCAGGCTTTCTATCTCAGGGCTCTGTTTTCATCTGTGGTGCCTCATTTCTCAGTGACGACCCACCTGCTGGCAGCTCCAGGTGTGCATGTTTTCTCTCAGCCACTTTAGAAGTAAGAAAATGTCCTTTCTTGTGAAGATAGCTCCCACATAAACCCAAGATTTGAAACTCATTGGTTAGGATTAGTTTAGCGTGGATCACATGACACGTCTGAATTTACAGTGAATTGGCCAAATCTGTTTTACCTTAGGAGCTGATGCAAAGTAGAAAAAAATTGAAGGATAGATAGTTCCCAAGAGGAAGGCAGGATTGATTTTTTTTTTTTAATCAAAAGGAGGAGGAAAGGATGCTGGGATGATGGACAGACCAAAACACAGACCCCACCACTCCGAGAAACCTCATTACATAAACCCCTCAGTAAGGTTTATCCACGACAGAAGCCATCCTCTCTTCTGTGTTAGGAAGACGCGATTGATAATCCTCACATGTTTGCCCTTCCAGATTCCTCAGTAACTCACATCCCAAAGGGTAAGGGAACTAGAGGACTCAACAATCCAAATCCAATTAGCAACTTCTGTCTCTGGAACCAAAATGCTCTCTAGGGATATTTTTTGAAGGCTTTAGCATTGTTAAGTGAAACTGCCTAATGATAAGCCTTGTAGTGTTTCAAAGAAATTATTTTGCAAAGTTAATTTACAAGAAATAAAAATAACATATGTGCTGTCTTCCCCCTATGAAAGTATTAAATTTACTTTCTTAAAAAGGCCCCAGACAGAGATAGTGACTGTTTCTTTTCATTCATGGCCATTACATTATTTATCTTAGTTTATATAGTTCTTAGAGAAACGCTGAGCTTTTCATTAAATTCAGAACATAAATTGCAGCATGAAGAAGTAACAAATTCCAATACATCCTATAAAAATAAAATCATTCTCAGCCTATAAATTAGAGGTCATACTCAATGCCTATTTTAAAGTACTTATTGGAATTCTTATCATTATCAATCACTAGTTGACTTTTGCTTAAGGTTTAGTTATAATAGATTGCTAAAAGGTGAGAAACTACTATATGAAATGATTCTACAGTACTATAACCAACAGCTTTTATGTATGATGTTGAAGAAGCTCTTATACATAAAGTATATGTGAGAATACACAGAATTATTAAACATAAAGTCATCCAGAGCTTATACTCATGGAGAGTCCCCTTATGAAAATTAATAAAGTGATTGACAAATATAAACTAGGGATGCACAACATTTTAACCTTGACATAATTTATTATGACTACATCAAAAGCATTAAGTTATGCTTGTATTTCTTGAGGGGAAACATGTATGTGCTTGTTCTTTTGATTATAATCACTCCACAGCTTAAAAAATGAAAGTCAAATTATTTTATATAAAATGCTATATAATTTACCAAATATTAGTCATCACATGTAGAACATTCATGTTTTATTTTCAAGCTTACTTCTACCTCAATATTCCTTTTTTTTTTTTTTTTGGTTTTCACATGGAAAAGTTTGTAACTTCTGTGATTGTATTAAGTTGCTTGGAATATGATGTTACCTGAGTTGAAGTATTTTAACTATCTCAATTGCAAAATCATGACAAACCATTGCCTAAGAAAACTCAGGGGCTTATAAAAAGGAATTAGTTTGGTAAATTTTTGTACAGTTCTCATCATAAAAGTCAGAGAAGAGCAAGGAAGAGATGCTATTTCCAAAAACATAGATAAAAATTCGCTAGATATTCCAAAAGAAAATTAAGAATCAAATTGTGTGATTTTGAGATGGTCAGTTTTGACACTTTTCGATCCTAGTAAATAGTAGGCAAGATGAATGTGACATTTAAGACCAGGGGTATGACGTGCTTTTTGAATGAAAACAAAATGAGACAAAGAAAGGAAATGGACTGGAAAATTGTTAAGCAACCTCCTTGTGTTTTTCCAAGGGACTTACAGAACTCTTTATCCTATCCATCAGCTCCACATTCAGACAGGTCACTTCAATAGGCCCTTATAGAGCAGCATTTTAAATGGAACTACTTCTTTTTCAATGTTTAGACTGAAGTCCTGAAGCTGAAAATAAAAGGTGTCAAACTCCTCACACATATAAAGATCTTCAACCACCTACAGGCGGCTCGCCCAGAGGGTGATCTAAAACCACTCTGCTACACGTGGCCCATCAACCACCCCCAGGTTATCTAAAAATAAAGTATTCTTGGAGATGTTGGAGGAAAGGGTGACTTTAAAGCAGCAGATGCCAAACTTGACTATACCCTAGAATTATTAACGGTGCCCAGGCCCTGCTTGAAACACGACATCCCAGTCTTGGGGGATGGAGCACAGGCATTGGTAGTTTTTTAGGCTCCCAAGTGGTCCCCGTGTGCAGCCAGGTCAGAGACCATTGGTGCCGCATGCTAGTTCTTCACTTTCTCTTCCCCTGACCCTCACGACAAATGAAGGGCTTTGGAATTCTAGGGAAAGATGCCTAGTGTATTGGAGAGCTTGGGGTTCAGAGGGATGAGTACTTGAACCACACCTGAAAAATTTTAAAGGAGGGAGGGCCAAAAAAGAGGGCCTAGTGTGAGAGGGAGAGGGGGAATAAGTACAGCAGGAGGCATCTCTATTTCCACTAACTTCAGGGTAAAAGCACTGACTGCATTCAGGTGTGGGTGTCCTTAACTGGAGCTATTCATCAGCTGTTTTGAAAGTGATTTCATTTCAAAAGTATGTCTACAGACCATCAAAAATCCACAGAGACAGACTGTGTGAGTGGAACCCATAAAAGCAAATGCTTAACAAAATAAAGCATTGCCAGGGAATTGAGTCAATACCTCCAGCAGGGCATCTCCCACCAGCCCACAAAAGTGCCGAAAGAGGAGAGGCATTTCTTGGACTTTGTGTTAGCTGCACCCAGAGAGAATCAAACAAAGTTAAAATTATGTGCTCTGCTCCTGTAAAACTTTTCCTTTTTCCCTCAATCTACCCACCACCCAAAGCCCAACTGGAGTCGGGTGGAGGCGGGGAGCAGAAAGAACTGTCAGTTATTAAGGGAAGAGTAAGTGTGTTAGATGGCGTGAGGAAGAGGGAAGAAACTAATTATATTCTTCCTACTTCCACAAAGCTGGCTTCCAATATGCCCTAATCTTCAAAGAAGAGGAAGATTTGAATCAAATGAAAATAAGGTTTTGACAATGGAAATCTCTGGAATACCACAAATGGGATTCACTTGGTCTGTTGAAATTTTAATCCAAAGGCAAAAAGAATGTTTCAGTGAAGACAATGAGTAGAAACAGATAAAATTTTTCTATAATTTTGACCTTCCTGAGTGCAACTCATTTAATAAACACGAAACTTACCCTAAGTTCCTAATCACCAGACACTGTAATACTAACTGCTAAGTTTATAGGAGACAAAAGGTAATTATATTTATATAGATGTATGCCTTGTCTAGCAAGCAGCACTGCAAATTCTTTGTATATAGAATACTTACATAGTTATAAATACTGGGCCAGGGAATTATTGGCATGTTGTTGTAGTTATTATTATCATTATTATTATTGTTGTTTGTTTTAAGGTCCATTACCACTCATGCCTGGCACTTGTAGATGTTGAAAAATATTTATTGCATAGATAGATGAATAAATAAGGATGCAAGTGTGAATCAGATTCATTGCTATTGTGGAGACAATCACCTTTTTATTATCAAGTAGTAAAGCATACTCTGTAGTTTAAATTTATAAATTTTTGTGAATCGAAATTACTAAGTTCTTGGTTTCTCCCTCCTTTTCTCTTTTTGCTTTTTCTCGCCTAATCTATTTTGCCCACTTCTTTTAACACATAAACATACACACACACACACACACACACACACACACA
>NW_012148330.1:627597-628544 GCF_000956105.1 Propithecus coquereli
CCTTGATTGACAGATACAATGGGCTCTCCTCTGTGTTCCTGCAAATTGTGGCCTGTTCGTCAATCCCATCACCCATTATTCCTGCCTAAATGTGATTACTCTTGTGACTGTCGACCGTATGCAATATACACTATTTTAGTATCCTCTCACATTGTGTTGTGTATCTAGAAGATAAACAATACATACTTTATTGAAAAGAGAAGCAAAAGGACTGAGGGACTCCACCTCAATTTTCCCATTTCAGAAATCCACTTCCAGGTGGACTTTCTATAAAGGGGAATTGATAGTATCTAGGTCATCTCAGAAGACTGAGAGTGAAAGCAGTAATGCCTTGGTACATGTTGAGTATTTACCAATATTATGTATGACAAGCAATGTATTCCTTTCTGACACGGAAAGGACCCAACATAGCAAACACTAAGAAACTATACTTTTAAAGTATGAAACAGTGTCACTGGTCTTCTAATTAATATATGCAAAATATTTTATATATAAATGCAGTTTATGTTAAAAATATATGAATTGACTTCTAAAATAAGCCATTCTAACAAAAGCAGGACTTTGATTCCGAACAAAATTTATAAGAGTTGTTGAAGCAAAAATAGTGAATTAAGCCCCCAGACAGAATCTTGTTTCCTTTCGCATACTATGTGATCTCCCTTGAATTTTCCTTGCCCAGAAAAGGCACATATATCATTACTCTGAAATTCCAAAGAGATCACAAGCAAAGAAAAGAAATTTGGTTAGTATTTATTTATAAAAGGATAAAGTTTTGATGATTAAAATGGTTTAAATGTATGCATTTCTTTTCATTTTTATACAATCTTAGATGTTCTATAAATGTCACATTTTCATTTTCTCCTTAGTGCACAATTCTTTCCTTAGTCATCATGTAAGGATGAGAATCTATTCAAGTATGACACAGAGAGGACAATATCCTAAGCTTT
>NW_012148330.1:629269-652776 GCF_000956105.1 Propithecus coquereli
TTTTTTTTGAGACAGGGTCTTGCTCTGTTGCCCAGGCTGGAGTGCAGTGGTGTTATCATAGCTCACTGCAACCTCAAACTCCTGGGCTCAAGTGATCCTCTTGCCTTAGCCGCCTGAGTATCTGGGACTACAGCTACATACCATTATGCCTGGCTAATTTCTCTATTTTTTGTAGAGATGGGGTCTTGCTCTTGCTCAGGCTGGTCTTGAGCTCCTGGCCTCAAGCGATGCTCCTGCCTCAGCCTCCCGAAGTGCTAGGATTACGGATGTGAGGCACCACTCCCCGCCCCTCCTCGTCTCTTCTTTGACAAAACACATAAGACCATTTAAAATGTGGGCATAGCATTCAGCACCTATTCTAAATAGAAATATGCTATCAGGCTCACTGCTGCCTCATCCAGTGAAAAAAACAAGCAGCCATTTATATCAGCTAAATAAGGTTATAGCAGCTCAGCTATTGTAACGAACTCTTGGCCTCATTAGGGCAAGCCGGAATCAAAAACTAAATGAAAATTATATATCTTTTCATTAGAATTTTCTTTGAAAATTATTGAGGAATTTATCTGTGGGAGACCAAAATATGTTACCCTAACTAAAATATGAATAATTGTTGAGCTGAACACAATTAAGAAGCAGATACAAAATAGTTTTCTGTCCTCTCTCCATTTGGCTAAAAGCAAGACATGGATTTACAAAGACAAAAGGTATCTTGCCCCGTCTCTACCAGGAAGAACAAATGTTAACACTGAAGACAATTTTAGACTCTTACTGGCCTGGCAAAGGCACGAGAGGAATCTAAATTAACGAATTTACTAACTGGCCATTATCTGCCAGTTATTTGCCTTCCCCCAAGTCACTGTCCAGAGAGACTCAAAGCCCTTTTCCTTTGTCTTGTCGCTTCTCTAAAAATTTACTATTTTTTGGTGAAGACCCTATATAAGCTGGAATTCAAACCTACCTCTTTGAGAACCAATCATTTTTTGTGTTTCTCCCATGTATATACAAAATATACGTGTTAATAAACTTCTGCATATTTTTCTCTTATTTATCAGTCTTTTGTAACAGGGATCCATTCCAACTAAGAAGCTATGTGTTATTATTTTTTCTCTACTTATTCAATAAACGTCTATTGAGCCCCTGCTATGCTCAATAGAAAGTTAAACTCTCTGGAAAGGAAACACGTTTTTATTTATTTTTATTTTTTGGCATCTACTGTTTAAAACCAGTATGTCAGTGTGTCAGTTAGCTTGAAAATATTATCTTATCTAATGAACTATTGTGAGAAAGTTATTTTATCCATATTCTACATATGAAGAAATTGAGTTGGGTGAGCTTACATCATTTTTTCAACGTCATAGAACTAGTAAGAGCAAAAACAAGACTGAGATGCAGATTTATGTAACTACAAAACCCACATGGACTTCCTTCCAACAATGCCAACCAAGCTGCCCTCAATGAGATTTCTCATGGGTTATGGAGAAAATATAATACTGAGTGAAAAGTGGTGTTCTAGGAGAGACATAATGTAAGCATTATGGCAATTTAGGAGTGAGATTACTTCTAATTGAGAGGGCCAAGATCCTGGCTTAGCTGTAGTAGAAGGCTTTATAGAACATACACATTCTCATCACAGCACCTAAATTGTCTGTTCAGAACATCTACCCCTTCCCAAAGTGGGAAAACTACAAACAAGCTAAGCACGATCTATAATCTGTGATAATTTACCAATGTGTTACATGCCAGAAGACTTATTTCAGTTCTTGATTTTCCTTCAGTATTTTAGATCTTCATTGACTGAAACAAATACACCAAGAAAATAATGAATAAAACTTTCCAAAGCTATTATCGATGTCAACCTTCTTTTTCAACTGTAACGGAAAAAAGGAAAGGGCTTCTTTTTCTACAGAGTTTGTATCTGGAGATTAGTTTTAAAAGGAAAGAGGCAATTCTATTTCAAATGTTGGAATTTAATGAGAAAGAGATAGCTTATAAGTATTTCTGTTTGATTTTTAATTTTACTATGCCCTTTGCTGCAGATGTTCATTGGTCTTAGTAGCATGTTTATTATTGTTACTTAAATCAGTGCAATAATCTTCACATTAGAAAAGTAGAGGACTGTTTTTTCCCTTTTCTTTTCTTTCCCCTGTTTTCTTGTTAAAGCAGGGAAATAAACAATAAAAATCATTTGACTAAAGTTTTATTTACAAGCTACCTGCAGCTCTTAAGTGGTCATTATGTAAAAATGACCACTTAAAATTATTTAATCTTCCTTTGACAATTTCAAGATGTTTCTGTTACATTATTAGATATTCATAGAGTTCTCATGTATGGTTATTTTTATAGCTGTAAATTGAAATTATTGCAGTGGTAGACACTAAGGGGAAACAATCTTGTCTAGTATATCTTTATTTTCTTTTATATAATGAAACTAAAAAGTGTACTTTGTAAGAAAAAAATTATACTTTGGAATCGGCAAAATAGATTGCTAAATGTCCTTTCAGTGAAATACTGGGGCCTCAACACCCTATAAGATATGAAATTATTTGGCCATGTTATTTTAAACTGTAGAAATAAAAGTTAATTTATAGAAAACTAATGATAATGCAAATATTTCTTATCCATAGAAATGCAAATTCGTCATGGCTGGTGGAATGCAACTGATTATTTCCCTATGGAAAGACCGGATTTTCAAATTCATTTTATTATAACTTTGCTGCATATAAATTTGTTTCTTTGCTTTCTCCTTTATACCAGTCGTAACGTCTTACTGGTTACCTCTTCAAAAATGAGACAAATAAAATCTTTAGCACATGTTCCTTTTAGCTCTATATGAAAATCATAATTTTGCCTTATTATTAGAAATGCTCCTTTAATATCTTTAAGATGCATTGTCATACATACTATGAAAATAAATATAATACTTATATACAATGTTATTTTTAAAAGATTTTCCAAATAGTTCACTGTCCTTTAAAATATACTTATAAAATTACCATTTAAAATGGTACCTTAATATTAATCACCCATCACCACACACTGGAAAACTTGGCTTTATTTTAGTCTAGTTTCTTACATGCATTTAAGTGAATACTGGGATTAAAGTAATTTCAGTTTCTTAATAAGACAATTCCTATCTAGATAATACAGTTAGGTTATTCTATTTCAAAGCACGCTTGAGTCTAAAGATCCATTTTTCCCAACAAAGAATTGAAAATGTTTTTGGTACAAATTATACCATCATATTGTCATTTATTGCAATTCAGATAAGAAGTATATAGTTATCCAAATTAAACTTTTTTATAAGTTCAATTCTTCTTATTTCCTCATTTATTATCAATATATCTAACATATATTCTATATACTTCTCAGTTTTACAAAGTCATACAGACAGAAGTTCACCTAAATTAGATGTTTGAAAAATAAAATTTTCAGCTTATTGCCTACTAATAACGCAAATTTTACCTGATTTCTCCTTCTAAATTACAAATCCCACTAAAATACCATAAAACCAGTATGTAACTGCTATAAATACACATGGATTAATAACTGCAATGACTGTATTAAAATCATATTTAATTGAAAAGTTATATTCTGTTGAAAAAAGAAGTCTCAAAGTATTTAAAACTAAAAAAAAAATCTAGTTGCTTGGTCAAAGCTTATTTACTTTCTAATGTAAGGATGATTCTATTTTAAATGGTTTTCATTTACCAGATAACAAAGTTTCACACAGCAGCGCCATTTTCCTCATTCGCTTTGCTCTTGCTACTGCTTACACTAAAATGTTTGATCGCATTTACATGGGGAATTGATTGGATTATAAAGTATTATTTACAGAAACAAAGATTTGAATAGACAAGGTAGTTGTAAACCTATTCTGTTTTCTTTTTTTCTTGCCTGCTTGACTATTTGAACTTTATTTTATTGCATACAAAAACAAACATGTTGTTAATGCTTCAGTTCTACTGGAGAAATTCCATTATTTCATAAACTGCCTATTTACCCCCTGGTTTCATGCAAACTCTTCTTTGCTTCTCTTACCAAAATTGTCTGGTTTATACAATCTGCCCTCAAATGTTCACGGGTCCCCAGTCCTTAGTCATCTGCAGTATTTACTGTGACCACTAGATGTCACCACTCTCTTTGCAAGAGCAGCAAAATGGCCGCTTCACAGAGAAACAGACTGACAAATACATAATTTATTAAATCTAAAAGTCAACGCTATCTGTAGGCAATCATTTAGATGCAATAAAAATTTAATTAATATTGTATTTCTATTTCAAGATCATTAGAAGCTTGCCCCATGAAACATTCTCATTGTAGAGTTAGTCACAGAGTTTTAAAGTTAGGGCTTCTGAACGAATTCCTTCAAATATATAACAAAATAAAAATTTCTATAGCTACCAGTGTGTTGATGCTCCAAGTGATGATATTAAGGTAAATATCCTCATAACTATTTGGTAAGAAGTAAATGTGAAAATACTGAATATAGTTGATTTTATTTTGTTTCTCATTTCCCTTTTAGTAATATTATGATATATTATTTTAAAAATATAATTATTGATAGATATATCATACTTTGACTTCAAAAACTTTCAAATCATTGTGAAAGACATTCATTCATCCATCCATTTGTTCTTTCATTTATCTATTCCTATAAAAATTATTTTTAAGACCAACAACATCCAGGTACTGTCTTAGACGGTTGAGATACATCTGTGAATAAAGCAGACAAGTGCCCCAGCCTTGGTGGAACATCAGTCTAGGGGAGATAGAAAACATTTTATCAATTACAATAAATAGAAGGAGTTTGACAGAAAAAGAGTGGCTTGCTTTTAAGTCACATATCTTGGCTCCATCAGAAGCTTTAGAGAAATTCAGGTTACTTTTAAAAGCTCTGAAACTTCCTATCAATAAGCTCCAAAGTCAATAAAGCCATTTTGTGACTTGGTATAAGAAGCCACTCAGAGAAACCATGTGGCATCTTAGGATGCTGTTGTCAAAAGTTTGCGTTTGCGCAGTGTATTCACTCCTACAATTTTACCTCATTTTTCTGAGCCTTCAAAAATCCAAAAGCATTTAGGAAAATAACTGGATAAAACAGGAATGAGGCAAAGAAAGAAGAATCATGAATGTTTAGATAGTCAAATTTGCTTCAGTAAAAGAAAACCTCCTCTGCAGCAGATGCTTGCAAACTACAGATTTTTCCTAATTCTACATCTGCTGCTCACATTTTAGAAGGCAGTTACATACAGAAAAACTTTTTCCTCTAAAGCATTAAAATCATCATCTCTTTTCTGTGTCTGTCCTTGAGAGCCATAAAGTTGATTAATGAGTTTGTTGAAGACTTTATTCTTAGAAAATGTGAGGAATAAAGAAAAGAAATGAAAAAGCCACAAGTCATGATGCCCCACATTTCAGAAGAACAGAATTATATGAGTTTGAGTGACACTATCCTAAATTTTTAAGCTTAAAATCATAAATTATATATATATATATATGCTTAGCATTTATCTATATATTTGACATAGTTTCAAGACATGTTTAGCAAGGATGGTCCTGCAGCTCCTCCAACTGGTCCTGAAACTAATCTGTTTACTTTATTTCTGCATGGAAGTGAATTTTCTCTTTTTTTGAATTTACCTTAGTTCCTTTTTAAGGCAATTTTCCCTGTCTTCCATTATTTGGTACTCAAGGGCTTTCTTTTTTTTCCAACCCAAACTCAATGAGGCCAGAATCTAGTGTTAGAGACCATCACCATCCCATCCGTATTTGCACAAGTCCTTTCTGAATTAGTTAAAGCAGCCTCTGTGAGTCACAGCAGAGTTTACTGGGGTCGGTCCAGTCACCAGCTGAAAAAGAAAGACAGACATTTCTCCTCTCTCATGCCATTTTCTCTTTTAGATATGATGGCAAATAATCTGCCACTATGAATTTTCCTCTGTGCAGTATGAACTGAAGTTCTGCTTGCACATTCTGCTGACTTAGAAGTAAACAAAATCCATCTCTGAAACCTCAGAACCATCAAGGAGAGACCTGGAAGACCATTCAAAACCTTTAGCTGTGGAAAACTGCTAGCTTTTCCTTCCTTTGTCATCTACTAATTTTAACAAGCCCACTTCTCTGCACTGTCTCAGACTACCTTACTCACGAGCAAAGTTTCAAATTATTTCTAAACAGAAAGGTAAATCCACAAATAGTTTCATGCCATAGGTACCTGCCTGACTGGTTATATTAACAGTAACTTCTTGTACCCTGAAGGTACAACTTGATCAAATGGGACAGAGAAGTCTCTGTGATGTCCACTCCCTGAGTAACCACTGATTTGCTACATTTGATATCATCTGCCCATGGTTCTGAAATAGCTTACACAAGTCCTGGAGCAAATATTATTAGCAAACTAAAAACACTTTAGAAGCGTTTATTTATATATTTCACCCTTTATCGACAAGAAAATGTTCGTAGAAGATTATCATAGAATTTCAAAGTATAAGAGGCATCTAAGAACCAGTGAATCAGCTTATGCAACAGGATGACTTTCAGGAAAAATAAGAAATCTCATTTATAATAAGTTCAGGTGAACCTTGCTTCTAAAAGTCTAAAATTATTTCTCTTCTAGAAATGCTGACTTATGGGTCATCAAACCTACATCTGCTTATCAAAAAGTATATTGAAGATGCAGATGAATAGGCTGGTCTCTAAACGCCATAATATATAATATGGAGTAAGAGTTCCTGATAACGCAAGCAGTCAATTCTCTCTTGCAAGAAACTTTTTAGGTAAAAGTAGATGATAGGATATTATTAGGCAACATAATTCTAACTGAATGATATCACCTACAAGGTTCATACAGACATGGATATGTGAACAGAGATATTGGTTTACCAGAAAAAAGTGTAAATGCTATGGCTATATCCTTCTTCACATGCTGAAAAACTGCCTGCAATCCACTCTCTCCCCTTGTCTTTCTTTTTTAAAATCCACTGATGTGCTTCCAGAGACCATAAAGGAATGGAAAACGTTGCTTTTATTCTTCTACCAAATTAATATCTTTTTCTCCACCAATACAAGTCTATTAATTAATTAACCCTCCAATATCTTATGTATGCCAAATTTTTTCCTTTAACTTAAACCAGGCTTATAATAAACAAAAGAATAAAAAGTATACATATATAATATACACAATCTATAGAATATGTGTGTATATATATAAATATATATGAACACATACATATACACACTACTCAAGAGGTCAGTTCAAACACATATTTAAGCAAAGACAATATTTTGTAATTTCAGTTTTGCCACTTTAAAATTTTTCTTATTGTTTTTAATGCAATGTAGTTTTAACTTCTAATTCATATCATATAGATGTTAAATTTCGAGGCCCAGTTTTAAAACACCTAAAATAGAACCTGATCACACTGGAGTTCCAAAAACTTAACAATAGTGGTGAATAGTACAGATAAGTTATGAATAACTATAATTCTAATTCATTTACCCATGAATTAGAAAATTTTGAGATTGGAAGGGACATTCCAAACAGTCTAAATCAGATTTCTACCCAATGCCAGAATTCATGAAGATTTTTGAGAAGCAGTCTCTAACATTTGTATGAACACACAAACAAGTTAATCTCTTTCTTTTTCTCTCTCATTCATGTATCTGTACACGTATATAATCACAAATATATAATTAACTTTTATTGAACCCTTCTCAGTGTTAGATGTTGATTACACTACATTGAGATCTTTCCTCAATATACAACCCCACCCCCACTCACTCTCAGATAATAGCTTCCTCCAAGTTCTCCTAGTAGACCTTGCTTTGTCCCCCAAAACAAAATTAAATAGTATAATCTTCCTTCCGACCCTTCAGATACCTTAAGACATTTGTTATATTTCTGGGTGCTCCCTATGTCTTCTATTAGCAAGATTGTTTTGGGTTTTTGTTAGCGATTCCAATAGAGAAAATATAGCAGTCCTTCTAGCATATGCATGCCTATAAATCTTTTGTATGTTAACAATTGATAATTCTATAAATTTTTCATAAGCTAGGGGTTTGCTTCAAAGAGGGATAAGCTAGGCATATAGATTTGGGTATAATTTTTAGCCATTACAATGCTTTTTGTTTTCTATGAAAGTATGTCTCACAGTTTTGGATTTTTTTTTAACCACCATGGAAGAGAGTCAATCAACATTTCCCTTCTGCAGAACTGAAGACTCATGGCTGATTATTGGAACATGCAGGTATACTACTAGCAATTATGACAAATTGGATGTGTACTGTCTTCATAGTAGAGAAAGTTAAGAGCCGTGGATTGCTGGAGAAGAATTAGTGGACTGTCTCCTTCCTCTTTGTACTAACTTACTTTTCCCACTTAAAGCAATCAATGCTTAAACTGTAATAACTCTATTAATGTTATCGCTGATTGAAACATTGAAACAGGAAAGTTGAATGTTATAATTACAGCTACCATGTAATTTCTTTCCATGAAATGTGGGAGAAACAGTAAGGTAATAAGAATGAATGAAGTTGAAGATGATGCATTCAATTGCTCACTGTTCATTGACTATCTCCGATCCTAAATTCTAGTAAACTTCAAAATTTAAATTAGTACCAGCAGCTTTGTTCCATTTGCCCTACTATTGTTCTTAATCCTTATTCTATTTCTTATGTGGTTATTTCAGAAAGCTGGAAGACAGCTTCTTTTGTGTCATATTAATGTTGGATAATGTAAGGATTTAATAACTTTTTCTTATGTGGCTGAAGTTTGAGCCAGTGTGAAAATTTTGCTTTGAACGCTTACTACCAGGAATTATTCCAATGTAGCTACTTTTTATGTAGACCTTACTGAAACTATCTACTCTCAGAGTTTTGAATGATACTAGAAATAACTATATTATTTGGAATTTCATATTCACCGTGTCATAGTTTAGACAATCATTAAACTATGCTTTTTTCTGGCTGACATAATGTATTAGACCAATCACATGTAATAACATATGACAATTATATCTTTCTGAGGAATACAACATATTTAATTTGATAAAGAATTCTGTTATGCTTTTCTCTACATGACAAAGTGGAAAACAAAGCACAAATACAAAAAAAGAAAGAGAAAAAAATAAAAACAAACAGAAAAAGAAACAAAAACAGGTTACAGCATTGTTAACAGCAGTAAAGATTGGAAGATCAAATTCTGAATGCTCCTGAGGCCAGATCCACATAGCTTTAGGATATGTGGAGTCGTCCTACAAATCACAATCCATTTTATAGCTTTCTCCCTTGTGAAAAAAAGACAATTTGAGAACATCATGAATATATGCAACAGTGGCTCTAAAGAAAACTGCTTTTCAAGTCTTCTCTAAATCATTATATTTCTGAAACATTTGATTAAAAAGACCCACCATCACTTAAGTGAAAGAATAGAAAATGAGATAAGCCTCTAATTATGGTTGACAGTAACATGTTGATGTGCTGTGACTCGTGCCTATCCTATTGACTCAGTGACTCTTATATTCAGGCTATGAGTACTTTTTCATCAAAGCCCATGAAATTGTTTTGATAATGTGCTGCATAGGGTCAAAACTAAAAGATGTTTCATTTTAATTGAAGCTACTGCCAAGTCATGCAAAGTAACACTATCTAAGAACTAATTCAACATATTCATTCATTGTAACTAATTTGGTTCTTTTTTACTTAGCCCTTTCTGTGAATAATTTTTACAGTCCTTCAACCGAGTTTAGGCATAAGAACTATAATCATAAGTACTGTTACATATATGCAATAACTGATAATTTTTATGTTACTGGATGTTGTTCCAAAATACTTAATATTTGATTAATAAGAATGAGTATATGGACACAGTATCTTCCACAACTGTGGCAAAAACAGGCCAGGAGGTGAGCACGGGTCACTTGAAAGCATACTGTTACATTCTACTTTCTATTTCATTTCCTTGGATATGAATTATGACTCCAATAATATGCTTTTGGTAAAAAAAAAAAAAAAAGATTTCTAGCATCTTGTGGAGGAGGATCTGAAGAGGTTTTAAATTATATTTTGTCATGAAAATACACATCTTGTCATCTTTCTTTAGATGTTAGAATCTTTCATCTCACTTGAAAGTTCAGATTGATCTGTAACCTTTATTTGAAAAAAAATCATATGTCAGACACTTTGATGTGTTGTGCATATTTTTGCTCAGGAAGCTATAGGTTTTCTGGCAGACCATAACCGAGAAATGCAATTGAATTTCATAAGCTATCCACTGACCTTGGGATAGTGTTGGAGTGTCCTGGGAATCACACTGTCCTACTTTGGGCTGCCCTGAGCAGTTCAATGACATAATTAATGACTTGGCTTAAGTTCTACAGATGAGGTTTACACAAACAAGATGACCTTCTTCATCTTCTAGACATTGGTGGACATTTTCAGGAGTTACCTTGACTTGTTGACTAGAACCAAAGAATCTTAATTTGGTTTCCAGAAAATACCATTCTCTTCTCTTCTCTCTCTCTCTCTCTCTCTCTCTCTCTCTCTCTCTCTCTCTCTATCTATCTCTCTCTCCCTCCCTCCCTCTCCTTTCCTTTCCTTAGATAATCTAGGCAATGCCTTTTCAACCACTAATTTCACTGGCACCTATGAATGTGCCAGACTTATGTCTTGGGAAAAAGGTCAAATGAACTCTTGAGGAAAGGAATATAAACAGAAAGCATTTTATCAATCCTCCAAATTAAGTAACCCCCTTACAGCAGGATTTGATATCCCTAATTCCATGGGAGAGTGAGGAGGGAACAGAGACGTTGTTTGAATGATGTCCTTGAACAAGTAAACGTAAGTGGAAAATAATGTATGAGTGAAGGGTCTGGCTTGCACCTGTAGTATCAGGAGTAAAGACTGAGTGTATGTCTACAGATGTGGGTACAGCGATAGAAATGATGGGAAGATGTTCTCACCTATTTGCTTTTATTTTCTCTATAAAAATGAAGTAGGAAATCAGTTTAGAGAAAGCATAGGGGAGAAGTTGTTGGAGGTTTGAGGAAATGGCATAAGATATATAAAAGATATTCTAGGCTACTAACGGACTAAATGGATGAAGGAAATCTCAGGGGATAGCCCAGCAGCATATGGGAACACATGCCGTTAGTGGTCATGGCAGACAAGTCAGCATGGCTGTATTTCCTCCAACTACACTACAGTCTCGTGATGGTAGGTGTGGAGTAAGCAGAAAACTGGATTTAACCAGGGTTGGGATATCACTCTGTGATTAAGGGGCAAAGAATTTAAAGTTGTATGCAAGGGAATGATAATAACAATTAGCTGTAAAGTTTAAGATGGGTAAGAAAAGATACAAAGCAATGAATAGGAAATATTAAAAGTGAAAAATACTGTAATAAATCAATAATAGTTCCTAGCATGTGTGTATGTGAGGGAGTAAAGTATTAGGGTAGGGTTACTAGAGGGAAAGAACTGAAAAGATTTTGGATGCTTGAAATTGAGATTATGGAGTCCATCATTATTGGCAATAAGAATGATGATGATGAAAACCTTTGACAACAACTATGATCATGTGTCAACTTTATGGATATCAAAATAACAAAGCATTATGATGGACATTACTGGAGAGAGACTAAAAATGGGCTTCAGGGTAGTGTTTCAAGTATTTTGAGGGGTTTTCATGAGGACAGAAGAAAAATGATCCAGAATTGACAATAAGGACAATGAAACACACTCATTCTCATCTCCAGGGTTTCTAGTGAACAGACTGTGGGAGAAAAATAAATCTTCACTTGACAAAAATTCAGAGGAAAGAAATGGTGTCAGAGAAGACTCCAATGTTGGATAGGGCAAGAAGATGAAGAAAATAAAGAGAAGAAGTTGAAGAAATTGAGGATTTTGCTTATGATGAGTTGCATGCTCCAAAGAGCACTCTGAACAATGTCAGGAACTGAAGGAGAATGGGAGATGCAAGTAGAAAATACACAATGCTATATGAGGATGAGAGTTTATTGGCCATTTGTGGCACTCTTTTTTTAAAAATGTATGCTCATGTCTTTTTAAATTCTATCAAGAAGTTTTTAAAAAAATATTTGTATCCTAGTTATCAGTTGAGCCTTACATGTTTATACCTGGCAGAGTTTATTTCCTTGCTAATAAATACTTATTAATGTTTATTAATACTAATATAATTTTATCTTTTCAATTAATTTTACTAGTCTTTAGACTAATTGAGAAAATGGCCAACTCTATATTCTGTTTTGCATTTTTGAGTGATGTTTGATATTTGTTGTATAAATTACTTTCAATTTTAGCATTCTTTCTCTAAAAGTAGAACACATATTCTTGGTTCTTTAATTATTATTTTTTCTTCTTCTTCATTCTTTGCTCATCCATAAATGATAGTATGGATCATACTGGATCAGCCATAATTCATCTCCCCTGCACAGTTTTCAGGATGGAAGGAAAAAAAAGATTTGTAGTAATGAGAGCATTCCTAGGGAATAAAGAGGGAGTTGGAAGCCAATGATGTATTCAAAATTGAGCTGTAGGGAGGTATTCTATATTTTCTTTTCCCCGTAAAAATCAAACACATGAAATCAAGCAGGTGTCCTTGCAGTCGTGAAATGAAAGAAGGTTCTTTCAGTTTGAAAAACTACAAAACAAAGTGTCATTTTAACTTGTAAAAATTGTTTCTCTTTTCTCTCTCCTGGTTATAAGAGACTTTTCAAATGCCTGGAGATAAAATATTTTCCTTTCCAAGGTGTAGTGATACAAGATGTAGTGATGTAGTAATCATGTGCAAAATCTAAGACTGGGAAGAATATGATGCATGGTGATAGGCCTCTTTGCATGACATACGTCTTATTCTCCAACTAGCCAAGGAAGCACATGGAATGTTACTGAGAACTTTGAAGCAGGGAGGGGGCGGGGAGATTAGAGTTAACTAATGACTCTAAACCGTTACACCTTTTCTTTCTTTTTCTCATTTTTTCTCCTCTTATCTAGCTCTTAATTGATTCAGACTTAACTTTACTCTCTCCTCCACTGCTCTGCTCCTGGGCTTATCTGGGGCGGTAAAGGATTTAGACTCATTATTTTTCTAGTAGTGGTAATAGGGAATATTGCAATACAAACATGCATTAGTCTTACGGTCAGATTTTCACACTGATAAAGTATATTTGAAAGACAAGAACACTGAATAATTTCAGGTCATTAAGATTTGATACTTAAATATGTCTTTATGGGCAAAGATGACTGATAATACTGCCCTTAGATAGCCATAAAATCCCACAACCCCAAATGCCTTCCTGAAATTCTACCCTGGATGACTCATTTTGAATACTGAATGGTTTTCTTAAGGGCGATACAATTCAATTCACTGATATTTTGGTGTTAGTTAATGTGATCAGAAACTCCATTTTACCAGTTAGCTAGTAAATGTGGGCAATATTTATGATTTGGTAGAGATTGGGTCTCAAATCACTAATTTCATAAGTGAAGGGTGGAGAAGGAGGACTGGCTTCAGTGAGCTGCGAAGGTGCTGAGTGCTTGTGTTGGGAGCAAGAAAATGGATCTTGAAAAAGATAAAATTGGAGTGGAAACAATGTTGCTATGCTTAAATGCTTGATTCATGCCAGATCAGCAGCACTACTACTTGTTAGTCACATTTGCTGAGAAATGTTTTCTTAATTATCACCAATTCCAGATTTAAAATGTAGAGAGTGATTATATGTTTTTATACAAAATGAAATCATAGTGATGCAAAGACCAGGTTTGCCAGGGACAATCTTGGTATACAACCATTCCCCATTATCTCTTCTAGTTAATGCTTGTAATAGGTCAAAATATCTTGGCTTGCCTGATACACGATAGGGCTGCACTGAATGTAACTTATTTATTGAGAATTTAGCATACTTTCTGACTCCTTGTAAATACTCAACAAATGTTGGTCATTATTATTAAGATAATAACTTCCAGCTCTACTATGTTTCTTGTTGTCTGCTGCTGGGACATTGCATGACTTCTCCAAACCTTAGTTTCTTCATGTGTAGAATAAAAATATAGCAAAGTATAAGTATATAAAAAGGATACAAAATACAGTTGTTAGGATTAATGAAATAACGTGTAGATCAACAGCTTTGTACACTACGAGGAACATGTCAAGTTCTTGATAATTATGGCTTGAATAGTTAATATTATCATTTTTTATAATATTGTCTCAAATGAGCTATATATTGGTAAGATGGGCTCACATTAGTGGATTACTGAACCACATTTTATAACCATTGGCCTAAAAGGAGTTTTAGAAGGATTTGGGAAGATTGTGGAGAGCTAGAAAAAATGGATATGTGCCAAAAGATCTTGAGCCTTAAGTGTATACAGTGGTCTTGGAGTTAATGTTAATACCTGGACAGATTTTCTTATGAAGTAGCTTTCGGCTGGGTCATTCAGAGGTCCAAATGGCCCATTATATCCATAGACCCTGCATCTCTACTGCTAGAACAAGATATCTCATTAGTATTCCAGAGCATATGATCTAATGTTTTACAGTATTCAAAAGCCTGTGAAATTGTGAGAATATTGAAAGTTGTTACAGAGGAAAAAAAAGCTAAGAAAAGGGAAAAAAAAGTTGAGCATTTCCTTCACACTTGTTCCCAGCTGGGATTACAGCTGCTTGATTCATACCATCTGGGGGTGTCTAATTAGAAACTACCTAGAATAGGCTTTTAAAGAAGCAATTTGAGAATAAACTTAACATCAGCCGCAGTTCAGATCCCAGAGGGCTGGAAGTTAAGGTTGCATGAACTAATGGATCAATGAACAAAAGAAATATTCACTAATCACAGTGCTTGAACAAAGTTATTCCTGAAAGAAGCAAAATGCCTCGTTTCTTCAATGCATAATAAATCTGCCAGAGACTGACTGACCTTTAGGTTAGCAAATAAAAATAAGAAAGAAAAAAGGTATGCATATTAGATTGAGCACAGGTTCACTCCTATAATGGGGTTTAAATTGTTTAACAATTTCAAGTCAATTTTCAAAATACAGTAATGTATTAATTATAAAACAACTGTGCTTTTGCCTACCAAACAATTTGGCCAATTATGATGAGATTTCTCACCCTAAACTTCTTCTTGGTTTTGTGTGCTAAGAATAGTCTTAAGAGAAAATAAAATGGTCTTTTTTCACCCTGTTCAACCTAATTAGTAAAGATTTTATTTACCAGACAGATTGATTTAAATATAAAGATGTTACATGGAGATATTTCAAAATTAAAATCATGCTGTTGATAACACAAATGATCAGCACTTGAAATGTGGGGCTGATGACAAAAAAAGGGGTTTTTTAACCTTTCAGTTTGGTAATCATTGAATTTTAACTATTTGTATTGATGTTATTTTGATTTTTACAAAACAACACTAATATAGTGTACAAAAATGAAACAAAAATAGTTTTACTTTTAATCATAAGATAGTAAGTTTAATTTAAAGTATTGAAGTTAAGAATACCTTATATTCTTAAATATAACCTGTATCAGTAAAACTGCCTAGCAAATAGGAACTCATTCTGTGGCATAATAAAAAAGACTAGAGTCTAATATTAATTTTTTTTATTAATTAGCCAAAATAGTCTCAAACCTCAATGTTTTACTACCTCTATTTTCTTCTCTAAAAAAATGAAATAATAATTCCTTCTCTGGATAGAGAAACAACCTTAGGAGTGCAGGTAAGTATACAATTATAAGATCATTGTTATTAAAATAAAAATAATTCAATGAAAAAATTAATTATTACATTTTTGAATAAAAAATATCCAGCTCTCTCTGTTAGAAGTACCCTGACATAATGAAGTTTGAAACATCCAGAACTTTGTCATGTCTAGTCACTTATTTTCACTGTCCGGTTTGTTATCAAAATATAATTGTATATTGTTCTCAAGAAATAATAAAAGGTAAAGACTATTAAATGTTGCAATGCTGGACAAAGTCATGCACAAGTTCTTACCAAACATGAACATTGTCTACCATCATTTCATTATTTCTGTTGTTTCTTTTCTAACTTCAGAGTAAAATATCCACTTAACAGAAATTTTAATTTCCTTATCATTATATCTAATGGAGACTGCAGAGCTATTTCCAATTTTAGAAAAAAAATATGAAAGTGTGTATTCAACATTAGCTGACATTATCAATATTCATTAGGTAGAGAAACTAATACATAAACAAGTGGAAAATGTTCTCTTAACGCACGTGAGAGTTTACTATTTAGATCACAATCATCAAAATAATTTGAAACTGAAGTGGATGAAGTTTTATGGTTTTTATCCCCAATTTATAATTACTTAATTTAATGCTATTGTATTTGTGCTCTTAGTAATTTCATGACTTTGAACATCAATTATCTCTATTTTTATATATCTGAATTAAATATGAGGCTAGCAGGCTGTATAAGCTGAGGAGACTCATGTGTGACTGAAGTGAAGATTCCATTGGGCCTCAAAGACAGTGTTCTAACAAGGAACAGGACAGAGAATCAGTGGAATTTTTTAGTATTCAAAATGCACATCAAGTAAATCAGGCTTATAACAAAACAGCACTTCTAAATGAGTAAAGATTAACTTAGGCATATCAAGAATCATTGCCAAGTGGGAGGAAGGTTTGTTTTAAAACAACTTTTGGTGGAATATGAGCCATATATTCTACAGCATGTAATATTCCTTGGGGTGATCCTCTTTGGACTTAAGATTTATATTAACAAAACACAGGTAGAGGAGGAAATTTGTCAACTGAGAAATAGGAGGTTGCTCTAGACATAAATTAAATGGTAGAGAACACTGACATAAGAATAGGAGATGGTAATGGACCTGAACACAGACATGTAGGGGAGAAGTTTATATATGGCAACTGTTGAAAAGAGGAGGTGGAGGAGAAGCGGTAAGGCAGGGAGAATTCATTACACATTTATTCATTGAACTCAAACATGGCAGTGTACTGCCATGTGAAACTTTTGTAATCGGATAGAAGATAAAACTAATAGAAAGCACGAAACAGTCACTAAATCTTTGTGCTATCTACAGATTCTAGGCACAGCCATAAGATTTATTTGACGAAAGGATTGCTTGAAAACAGCAAATTGTGTCATTGGGTGTTTTTCTTTGGAAAACGTATCACTTCAACATTCTCAAGTTTAGTTTTTACAAACTAACAACTCCCTTAGAGTAACACATGCACACACGTTTACCATATGGTATGCATTGCAACTGGACGATATCATAAAAGTTACTTCATCATATTAGCCACAAAGTATTATTTTTTTCAGAAGTATTTTAATAATAAAAGCATACTCCTATCTGATGAAGATTACACATTTGGAGGAAAAAGAAATGGAACAAAAATGATCTCTATAATTCAGCATTTATACTGGGGGAAAGAAATGTTTTTTAACATCTAACACAATTTTAGCAGTGATTAGTCAAATTAATAATAAAGATATACAGGATTATCTTAATATAGGAAACTATTGTAACAGAAATATAGAGTGACTGGTTGCCTGAATATAGATTTCTTCTTAAATTTTGCCTCATATTTAAGTATAATAGTAGGGATATGTTCTATATTAAGCCAGAGTTTATGAGTTTAGTCGATCCATATGAAAACGTTTTTGTCAAATATCACCCAGTATCAGTTTCTTTGACCAGATAGTTGAGATACATCTAATCTACATGGTTAAATTCATAAATTCCCAGGTAGGATAGCAAATAAAGAGTCTAGAGATAGAAATTCTCCTCCTGTCTTTACTACTTAATCCCTTTTGGAACCTGAGGGCAATTGCTAAAATTTACTAAGTCTCAATGACCTCCTCTGTAAAATGGATGCAAACATTCAGTTATTCATTCATTTGTTGAAAAACCTTTCCAGGCATTTTTTCTGTGAAACACTATACATGTCCTATTAATACATAACAACAGACTGATGTGAAGATCAAATAAGATCATGTATGGGCCAGTTAATTTAAATTATAAAGTTCCAAGTAAGTGTAATCTTCTTTCATTATAAACTGAAATTAACTTTAAATTTCTGATTTATTATGTAGAAGAACATAAGTGTCCATTAACGAAATTATGGTATAGCCACCCAACGGACTATTCAGATTTCCAAAAAATAGAAAAAGTAAGTACCTATATGGAAAGCTCTCTGAGATATCATTAATATTAATACATAAAGAAGATATAAATTAAGCCTTCTGTTGAGGAAAAGTTCTTGTAGACAACATAGTTGGGGGAAAAAAAAGAAAAAAGAAAAAGACATGCATATATGTGTACGTACATATGCACATAAAAATACACAATGTGTCTATACATGTATGTATATGTATGCATGGTGTGCATTTCCGTGTGCCTTGTAAGATTATTCTAGAAGCTCTGCAGTGGATTCTGTAGAAATAAGAGATACTGGAAGAGGAAAGGAAGCTTTCTTTTCCTCCCTCTCTTCCCTCTACTTCCCTTTCTCCTCCTTTTCCTCCACATTCTTTCTCTTCTCCTTCCTCTTCTTCCTCTCCTTTTCCTCCTCCTCTTCTGTCTACTCCAATCACGTCTGACTGGCCTTCCATATATTGTGTTAAGTTTTAAAAATTACAAGACTTTCTCAGTGATGATATCATGGGTTAATTTTATATATTTGTTTTCATCTTCTGTAATTTTCTATATTAAAAATCTAAGTTTTGTTATTAGAAATCCTTATTCATTTGAGTAATGGTTATCCAAACATTGACAAACTTTAACAACATAGAGCCTTATAAATTTGAAAGGGTAGACCAGTGAAAAACTATTCTTGACTAAACTAATTCACTTTTGGTAAATTAAAATCTAACATTTCCCTCTTGACTTTTTTCCCCCACACATTTCTGAATTAAATGAGGAAAAATGTTGAAATAATCATAAGTTCCCCTAAAACTTAAGTCCTTTTATTCATTTGTTCTTTTTTAAATTGTTTACTTATTCATTTCATAGATATGTATTAAGTGTGTACCTTATCTCAGACAACATGAAATGTGACAGGCATGCAAAGATGACTATAGCATAAAGTATATTCCTCTTAAGAAGCAGAGAGGATGAAGTCATTTAAACAAATATCTACAAATTCTGATAAGCACCATAATAGAGGTATGAATATTATAGAGAGATGGGATAGGAGAAAGTAAAATATGTAAAATCTGCTTCACGTTGTTGTCAGGAAAATCTTAGCAAAAAGGACATATTAATACTTCAATAGAATATTTAAGAAATTACAGTAATCAAATAGTGTATGAATGGAAAGAATCATTTCAGCAAAGGAAATCAAAAGCATAACCATGTGACATTAACACAGCCTAGGGAGTTATGAGAATTGTAAGGATGATGAAACAGGTACATGACAGGACAATATGATAAAATAATACAAGAAGTCCTGAGGGTCAGATCATAAAGACCTTATATGATGGGAAAAGGAGATCTTACCCTAGGAATTGGGAAGTGTTTTAAGCAAGAGAAAAGTGTGATTATATTTGCTTTTTAGCTTGCAAAGAAATAGCCTGTAAATGAATGATAGCAAAGTCAAGGAGAAAGAACTTATTATGATACTGTTAACAATAGTCCGGGTTAAAGATGATTTGGATCCTGAGGGATAGAGAAAGCTGTAGGGTGAGAAAGGAAAAGATGATAATAAAAGCAACTAAAATTTGATTGTATGAAGTTTTCGGGGGGGGAGGAACATACCAAAAAAAAGGTGTCTAAAACAATTCCTGAGCTTTTTCATTACGTTATTAGGGGTCATTAACCAAGAGAGAGCATACAGAAGCTGAGTAAAGAGTCCAGCTCTAAACTCAGTCCTATGTGTGATTTTTCAGGCCCAACCATAGACAATTACAGAGGCTTGACCCAGCAGGCCCTGCGGGGAGTGCTTCTCTCCCACAATGGTGCACAGTCCTCTGAAAGGAGTTGCAGTTGGGGACTGCATGGCCATGCTTCGCACAGGTCTGAATCACTAACCATTTAGAGGCCTCTTTATTGGGGGGCTTTGGCAGAGCCTCCCCCGGCATGTTTGCCTGAGATCTCCTTCAGGGGGAGGGAAGAGGAGGAATCTTAAGGACAATTTTCTTTACTGTGATTCAGTACTCAGTGCTTCTTTGCTCCTCGTCCTTCCCTCCTTTCCATAAAACTGCAGGAGCTTTATGTTCAGCGTCTTTTGGCAGCGAGACAACTGCACATCTGTACTAATCACCTGACCCTGGATAGAGCTGTTGTTTCATGGAAGAAAATGGAACTGGGGGCAGTTGGCGCTTTTTCCAGTGTAGCCTCAAAGGTTTGACTGTTACTGTCATTTTAGCTTGATGTCTTTATCACTGACTCCAACACCTGGCTCTCTCTCCAGCTTAGTTGATTAAGCTCCTGATGGTTAAGGATAAATTTAACGAATACTGTTTTGTGTAAATTGAGGTAAAGCTAATTAATTCACCTATAGGATAAATTTTTATCTCTATCAACCAGACCCCATCTGAAATATAGAGGCCGTGAAGATAAGGATGGTTTCTGCATTAAAGGGGGTTACTATCTGGTGAAAGTGATAGTTGCATATGATCGCAATGAAACTACAGCTGTGCCCACCATTTCTGTTATGGAGTTACATACAGTGCAATATGAAAAATATAGAAATGGCACCCAACCAATTCCAGGAGGTCAGGGCAAGCTTCCTGGGGGAAATTTCTACACTTAACCAAAGAAAAATAAAAATCTAGGCCTCCTCTGAAGCAGAGTGAAATATATCCCAGGCAGATAGATTGGCTTTCCCAAAGGGCCAGATGAGAAAGGATGTCCCATTTTAGAAAATGCTGACACTGAGGACTCTGTGGCCAACTTATGCAGTGTCTTTTCAAAACTCCTTTCTCCCTCGACTCACTGATCTTCCTCTGTCCTGGTTGTTCTCTCTCACAATTTCTATTTTTCACTCTTTATTTTGCACAGATTCTTGAAACGTTTATATTTCCCAAAATTTGGTTTTTGTTTCTTGTAGTGGACATGTAGAATCTATACTCATTTGTCTATCACTTTTTCTGGTAAGATTATGTTCGTTTGTTTTTAAACAGTATCATTATTTTTCTTTTGTGTAACTTCCTCACTGCCAGTTCTCTTAACGCAAGAAAGATTGACTTCATGAGCCCTGTGTCCCCAGGAGTGTACGTGACTTAAATTCATTAACAGACTTTCACTTCACAAGGCTTCCTTAGACTAAATCTCCAAAGAACAACCTACAAGGTGAAAAATGTATAGATGTAATTGCATTAAAATGAAGACTATTTCCCCATCAAGTAACACTGAGGACACATTTATTAGATAACAGTTTGTAAGAAGGAGTTTGTAATGACTAAAAGTGATGGAGCAGTAATATCTAGGAAAAAATTATATATAATTCTTGAAGTTCATCAAGTAAATGAAGAGCAAAATGGCAAATGAAAAAAGCAGGTCATACGTAGACTAGATGCTCAAATGCATAAGGTATGAAGAGACGCTCACACTATCACTACTGAGAGAAATGCAGATTTGAACAAGAGAATGGTGTGACTTCGTACCCTGTGCCCTCCATGAGATAGGTACACAGGTTCTCTTTCAGTGGGGAGGACTACAGTGATCTGGTGGAGCCTGAGTGTGTGAGTCCACTTAATTCTGGCGACTATTATCAACATTAAGTACTTCAATCAGATTTTCCACTTCAACATTTTTCAGTAATATGTCTGTTACTTTGGGGTCCATGTGTGGCTTCCCCTCCATCTCTTTTCCGACTTGGACAGAGGAGAGGAAGTGTTATTTCCTAAGGCCCTTAAGGTTCATATAGTCATCAACAAATGGAGCGATGATGATGACTGCCCTAGGATCTGTTAAGGATTAGCGTGTACGGATAAGCGCAGAGCCTGGAACCTAGTGAGAACTCAAATGTTCACTGCCACTGCTTGAATTAACAAATGCCATTCAACAAGGAAATGTCTTTTTAAAAAACCTGTCAGACTGGCAAAGATTGATAACGCCCAAGGTGTTTGAATTGCAGGTCTAGAACAAACCTTTGTTTTGTTTTCATATTTTTAGTCATCCTTAATCACCTTTTGAATTAGAAGTATCTGACTTGGGCATACAGTAATGATCATAGTATTTCAATATTGGCAAAGACAGTCTATCTCTTAATCTGTCTGACTGCACATTCATCTATTATGTGAGGAGGGAAGTAACAGTTTAAAACTGGACATTGCTGTAATTTTAGTTACACATTTCCTCCAATTTAGTCACACATTTCCTTTTTCCCTTTGACCCCCTTTCTATTTTTTCTCTCAAGTCCCTTTACAAGATTCCAGAAAGTAGCTCTTCTTTTCATTCTTTTTTTTTTCTCTGTATTTTCTTTCCTCTTTCTACCAGGTTTGAAAGGGGATCAGTCCTGTGGGTAAGAATTCTTTGGAAAATGCTGGGCTATTTTGAAATGTCTACCCAACTGAAAATGCGTAGAAACTATATCCATAGTAAAGATGACAAAATTTCAAGCCAAACTTCCTTTGGACTTTAGACATCATCCTGGAAGGAGTGTGAGCACACTTTTGCTCAAAGTGTGTTAATTGTAGTTTCATTTATTTTTGAGCAAAAACAAAACCTTCACAATTTATATTCATTTGATATAAATGTGGCAATATAACTAAATTATTTCCATGTGCAAAAAAATTCTTATGAAATTTATTTCACCTAACTTGTGAAGTTTATAACTATTTCCAAAAATACTTGAGATTCTTACAAACCTCACCATCATCCCACCACATACACACATATGCTTGAGAACAATTAGGCTTTCAGAAACAAGTTTAATATCCAATTAAATCTGCTTTCCTTCGGAAAATGATTTATGTAAATCTGATTATATACAGTCATTTCATGTAGTATAAAGTTAAACACATTACTAGAGAATCCAAATGTAATCATCACAGAAAATTTTATATGTACATTTGGCCAATATCTCTCTCTCTCTCTCTCTCTCTCTCTCTCTCTCTCTCTCCCCTTATACTTATTTTGAAAAATAATCATTTGTCTGAGATTATAACATAATATCCAGAATTTGTCTGCAAACTGTCTTTAAATTTATGTTTTTGCTTGAAATCTATTATGCTTATGAGACAATCACAGACTTCCAAGTTTTGAAAATTCTCTTCACTTCAAAAGGGACTGAAAATCTAAATGAACTTTAGTACACCTCTTTTAATATTCATTGGTGCCTGCAAGCTAGCTGCAGGTTATTTTAGTTACCAGAAGCAACACTAATTTGTAATATCTTTCTATGACTATCTGTAGGTAAAAATTTGGAAGCAGCTGACTTCAGCCAAAGGTAAGCTTTAGGACAGCAATATAATCCCTAAAAGAAATGTGAGAAATAGCCTATCTATACATAAGAAGGAAATACAACTTGCTTGACAATTTTTAGAACAATATAATGGTATAAT
>NW_012148330.1:660136-661999 GCF_000956105.1 Propithecus coquereli
GCACATAGCCTTTACCAGAATCCCAGGGAAATACAGGAATGAAATGCAAAAGGGAAACTTACTTTCCTTATCCTCCTGATAAGAACAAATGCTTATCCCTCCAGGTTCTTCCCACTTGGGTAAAGAAAAATATTTGAGTATATTTATACCTCTGAGAAGTTAAGCAGGTCATACTCCTTAAAAACCATGGACAGATATGACGGATGCTAAGATGAGGATGAAGGGAAGAGGAGAGGCAAGGAGAGAAGAGAATTCTCCTCTTTCCATTTCCAATTTTATTTAAGGAAACAATTTTGTAGATAGTTATCTCATGGTGAAGCGGACTGGAGTGGAACCTGCCACAGTTCATAGCTAATCTACTATTAGGTAGATAGTGAGAGACTTCTAGCTCTCCTAGGGACAAAAGCAGACATACCACCTTAACGTTGCCTCTAGCAATTGCCACACCTGGGGAAGAACAAGTGTGGGCAATTAACCTTGGTGTTGCCCCACCTTGATCCTGCTCTGAGCAATTGCCACACATGTGGGAAGGAGGCAATCCCTACCAATCTGAGGCAGGAGGATCCTTTGAGCTCAGGAGTTTGAGACCAGCCTGAGCAAGAGCAAGAACCCGTCTCTACTAAAAATAGAAAGAAATTAGCTGGACAACTAATTAGTCAGTCATGGTGGCACATGCCTGTAGTCCCAGCTACTCGGGAGGCTGAGGTAGAAGGATTGCTTGAGCCCAGGAGTTTGAGGTTGCTGTGAGCTAGGCAGAAACCATGGCACTCTGGCCTGGGCAATAGAGTGACACTCTGTCTCAAAAAAAAAGAATGCAGGGGATTCCAGTCCATGGGCCAGACAGCCCAGGCACAGTAGGGTCTGGAAATGACCTGGAATAACCTAAGGCTAATTATTATGTCATTAAATGTCCATCCAAGTGGTTCAATGGTGATGTTTGAACCACAAGGAAGGCCTAATCCAGAGAATATAAAACAGGACCTCAGACCATAACCAGAGCCTCTTGTTATGGCAGGGGGCCCATTTGTTCATCATCTGTGTCTTGCTCTTGCTCTATAAACCTATGTTCCTCTTCCTCAATAAACTTCATTTCATGCTGGCTCTGCTATTGGTGTGTCTGGTCATTCTTCAGCCAAAAGTACACCAAGAACCAAGAACAAACTACCCGTCTGGCACTACCACAATGTAATAGTGCTTTAAAATAAAACACATTTAAAATGTAAACTCTGTCCAGTCCCCACCAGTAATTCTTTTATGGTTTGGAATCCACAGTTCTGGTGTATGTATGAGTGCTATATAGATTAAATTTAAGAATAAAAGTTAGGCATTACAGAAAGTTGGTTTCTTAGAGACTTGATGGAAGTCACAACATGATGTCTCTGACTAGATCTATGGAACAAATTATAACCAAATAGCCACCAATTATAAATGAATTAATGACATTGAAATTCTAATAACTCCCATTCCCTAAATTGACATTAATGGAAAAGAATTCTAAGATATGAAATAAGCTGTACTTCCATCCTGCTCTTAGCTGCATATCATTTAATCAGACTGTATTGTTAATACTGTTGAGCACATAAATATTATTTTTATCACTAAATGATGATAATGATAATTATTTTCATTGCTGTAATTTTGTTTCAGATATATTGATTGGCAAAAAAATATCTATTTAACTACACAGGTTAGCTAATCCAAAATCTTTAGGATTTTTTTCTTTTTTTTTTTAGATTTTTGGGACTCCTCTTCCTATCAATAAAGTTAAAATTAGACGTTACATATTGCTTCTCTGTGTGTGTGAACAAGTGCGTTTTATTTCCCCATCTTCCAACCCCTCAGAGTAGTGAGTGTGTGTGTGTG
>NW_012148330.1:662323-665208 GCF_000956105.1 Propithecus coquereli
GAATAAGAATATAAAGAAATATTTGTACAGCTGTATAGTGTGTTTTAAGCTATGTATTATTACAGAAGAGTCAAAAAGTTTATAAATTTGAAAAGTTACAGTAAGCTAAGATTAATTTATTGTTAAAGAGAGAATTTTTCTGTATATAAATTTGTTGTAGCTTATATGTACTGTATAGTATTCATAGTCTATAGTAGTATCTGGTAACGTCCTAGGCCTTCACATTCACTCGCCCCTGACTTATCCGGAACAACTTCTAGTCCTGCAGACTCTATTTATGGTTAGTGCCCTATTCAAGTAGAGAATTTCCTAAAAATCTTTTATAGTGTATTTTTATTCACCTTTTCTATGTTAAGACACACAAATACTTACCATTGTGTTTCAACTGCCTACAGCATTGAGTACAGTAACATACCATACAGGTTCGTAGCCTTAGAGCAATAGGCTATTGTAACTGGTTCCACGAACCTCTGTATGTTTTTTATAATCCTCTCCCTTAACTAACTACTTGACCCTTAGAGTTGCTTCCCAGAAACGATGGACTGAAACTCCTGGCCTCAAGTTATCTTACCACAGAGACCTCCCAAAGTCCTGGGATGACAGGCATGAGCCAGGACACTGGCCTTAAATGATGAATTTTCTACAAAACAGGTTGTTGAGATTTTGAAGGCCCCAGGGCAGACTTTCTGATGTCAAGATTTACCATCCCACACTACCTGCCCCCAATGCATATAGCCCCTTTTCTCCTCCTTTAAAAGTCCATGATATCCCTTAGTTGGGGATATGAATTTGAGGTAGTTTCTCCTGTTCTTCTGACATCCGTCTTATTAAAAATTTCTTTCTGCCTTGTTAATCCTAGTTGCCTCAATAATTGGATTTTTGCGAAATGAGCAACTGGACTTAGAAAACCCCTTGTGGTTTCAACAACACTATACTACATATAGCCTTTGTATGCAGGTATACAGTAGGCTATGCCACATAGGTTTGTGTGAGTATACTCTCTGATGTTTGCACAAGGATAAAATCATCCAAATACGCATTTCTCAGAATGTATTCCCATCATTAAGTGACATGTGACTGTACTTAAAAATGCTCTAAATAAATTGAAATGGAATGGAATCCTGATGTGTTCATACAACCCTCAGGAAAAGCAAAAAAGAGAGAGAGAGAGAGTGATACAGGAAAACAAAAATGAATAATAAAATGGCAGGCTTAAACCATAAAATATCAATAATTAAATGTAAAAGGCCTACAGAAACCAATTATAGAAAAAATAGAGGTTGGCAGAATAGTTTTAAAAAAATGACCAAAAAAATTCTGTCTATATAATACTAACTTCAAATACAACATAGGTAAGATGAAAGTAAAAGGAGAGACAAAGATGTAACAGGCAAATATTAATTTAAAAACACAGGCGAGGCTCTATTAATATGATACTAGCAACACAACTGAAAAAAGAAAAAATGTCAAATTTTATTTCTAAATATTTTACGTTGCATTGTCATTTACAAAAACAACATTGTTTTTAATATGATTAAAGAAGTATCATTAGACATAGAAATAGCTGCAATTATTTCTTTAAAAAGAAGGTTAATATTTATAAATTCTGTCTATCTTCTTTCTTTCTGAAATGATGTCATAATTTCTTTTTCTAATTCAACTCAACCTGTTGAAACTGAATTAAATTCATTCATATGTAAAATAAAAATAAATAAAAACACAGACTAGCCATTTCAATATGCTAAAAGAAAGTGCTTTTGGAGCAGATTTCTTTGATAATGAAAGAAAGCACTTCACTGTCTTAGTTATGCAAATGAAAGTGCTTTTCAGCTCTTTTGCAGGAGAGCAGGAAGAAATTGTCTCTCACATCCAGGGAGTAGATAAATTTGCTTAAGGAGCATAAAGACTTCAGTGAGGGAAAGTACCTCAACACTAACCTCAAAGCCACCTTAATTAAAGTGTAAAAGACTTTTGGAGTGGATCCTTTTGTCTCTTTGAGCTGAACTAGCACGAAAAGACTACAGAAACGCCACAGAAAAGAAAGGCTAGACTGCAACACTCAGGGGCAGAATGCCTGGATTCCATTATTGTTTCTCTGCTGTTTTGCATCTTCAGGAAGGTTATCTAAACCCTCTGCCATTGAATTCTATCATGGGGAAGAAGGGGATAATAGTTCAAGAGTATTTACATCAATGCCACTTAGATGAATTGTCATGGAGTGTTTGTTCTGAAAATCGTCCAAAGAGTGATAAGATGTTGAGTGTCTTGTTTAGGCTTCACTCTGGGACCTTAAGTAAGGGAGAAGAGAATTTTGAGTTGGAGCGTAATATTATCTAACCCTGGGGACCTGAATGTTGTTGGGTAGAAAGTTACTTAGGAATCTGTAAATGCAGCTAGCGTGGCAGGGTAAAGGGCAAGTGCACCAGGGTAGCCTGGTACTGAAGAACCAGTCTGCAGCGGTGATGATGAATGGAAGCCACTGAAGTGATTTGCCATCAGGTCTTCTTTCTCTCTGTGACTGATTGTTGAGACCATGAATAGGCACCTCTCTTGACCTGTTTTAGAATGATGTTCCCAGAGTTCTTGGACAGTCAGAAAATACTAGGAGAATGTTAGGTTTAAAGAATTCACCCTACCCAAACTTCCTACCAAACCTATAGAACCCACCCCAGTCCCCTTCCTAGGGGTGTATTAGGCACATGGCCTTTACCAGAATCCTAGGGAGATACAGGAATGAAATGCAAAAGGGAAACTTACTTTCCTTATCCTCCTGATAAGAACAAATGCTTATCCCTCCAGGTTCTTCCCACTTGGGTAAAGAAAAATATTTGAGTATATTTATACCTCTGAGAAGTTAAGCAGGTCATACTCCTTAAAAACCATGG
>NW_012148330.1:668298-671374 GCF_000956105.1 Propithecus coquereli
ATTAATATCAATTTTGACAAATGTTAATATTTATTTTGACAGTTTCAGGATGAAGGAAAAAGAAACCAAAACCTAAGGTTAGCATATGTTAAGCAGTCTTGTTAAAGAGCCCGTCCCCAAAAGACTGAGATCACTATGTCCTATACCCTTAGAGTAAAATGAACCGGATGTAAAGCAGCTCGGACTTGTGTTTACGTGTCTCCATGACCCAGGTAATCTCAAGACTTGACTTTATTTAAGGTTGTCCTACCCATGTACTGTCCCAGATGTTAAGGAGAAGCAAATTCAAATCCTTTATAAAGATATCTTCAATCTAAACCTTAAAATATTCTTAGAGAACTCAATAAAACAAGGCAAAGTAAGCTAAAATCAACAGAAGCAACATAAAACATAACTAAACATAACTAAACCCACTATTTTCAAACAGTGGAAAATATCAGATGCAATGATTGCATAGAAAAACAATGAAGATATTAGAGTGTAGATGACATAAATAGAACTTTAAAACTACAAATATGATTATTCAAAATTAAAAAATCAGGGATAATTTACTCAAAAGTTGCACGCGATTGAAAGGAGAATAAATATACTGAAATAAATATTCAGGAGAAATTATTTACAATTCATCATGGAGAGGTAAAAAGATAAAAAATAAAGGCAAGAAATAAGGCCAAAATAAATGAGTGATTTTGATCAGAAATACATTAAAATTAATAAACAGAAAATGCTGGCATCTTCAAAAGAATAAGCCTTGTAATCCAGGAAGATATATCTGTTAAGTGGCTGCTCTTATATTAAATAATCTAAGTATTATTTTCCTTCAGGCAGTTCAGATTCTGGGGTAATCTTCTGATATCAGCTTTTTTTTAAAAAATACTATTTAGCCTATTAACTACACTTTTATTTTTTCAATGGTGTTTTCAATTTCTGACATTCTGGAGTATTGCTTCTTAACAGATAGTTTTTTTCAATTTTGTTTTATGGTTATGTTAGTGATTTACATTCCTCTGAGGACACTAAGGCTATTTACATTTTATTTAGCTTCTTCCGTTAATTCCTCTTCCTTGGTATCTACTTCATTTTCTTAGATAATGTACCCTTCATTTTACTGTATTTATATAAATATTTGGTGATTTTTGTTTTTCTCTTATATCTGTTGTCAAGGATCTTTATGAAGCATTATTGGTAAACAAAAATTGTTTCCTTCGCTCACATGAGGATCTTTATTTACTCAAGTAATTGGATGTTCTAATTATTCGCCTGCCAGGCTGTCATGTGTTATGCCATGAGTGTTTGAGCTTTCTTTTCAGTGGTCAATATGCAAGTCTATTGAAGACAAGGCGTCTCCACTCCTTATGTTTTCCATAACGAACTCTGCCCTTACTGAACTCTAAAGCTTGGGAGTACTATCTCTGAAGTCACAATTTAGAGAGCTAAATTGAGGGTTTTTTCTAAGAGCAAAGACATAAAGCAAACATTAAGTGATTTTTTTGGCCAACTCATAGTATATACCAAATTCCATTCCCTTCTATCTCTGATTTTGGGATGATTTTTGGATTAAAACAAAAAATATCACTCTACAGAAAGTAATTATTTTTGTCAGTATGTGGCTACA
This sequence comes from Propithecus coquereli, assembly GCF_000956105.1. Taxonomy (NCBI): domain Eukaryota; kingdom Metazoa; phylum Chordata; class Mammalia; order Primates; family Indriidae; genus Propithecus; species Propithecus coquereli. Next base: position 669,914 of record NW_012148330.1, read on the forward strand.
GATTACTCACTTTTACTGGGATTCATTGCCAGTGTATTCACATACAATTTATGTATGTAGGTAGGTATGCATGTATATGTAGATATTTATGTGTCTGTTTATTTCTGTCTGTTTATTAGAATTTAGATATAGTAAAATGTACAGAACTTAAGTGTTCAATTTAATGAGTTTTCACAAGTGTAAATAACCATTTAACCAGTATCCTGATAAGACCATCACTTCACCTCTGAAGAGAAATTTTAATCTTTTACAATTTATGAAGACATTTCATGGCCTAGAATACACAGTTCTTCATAAATATTCCACATAAATTTGATAAAAATGTTATCATAAAATTTTTTGTGTGGAGTTCTGTAATTGAAAATTACACTACATTGGATGATAGTGTCATTACAACCATCCAAGTCCTTACTAATTTTTATTTATCCATTAATTATTTTGAGCTGTTAAAATAGTCAACTATGAGTGAAAAATTTTCTATTTCTTTATTTAGTTCTGTCTATTTTTACTTCATGCATTTTGATGCTCTCTTATTAAGAGTATAAACATTGAGGATTGTGATGAATTACATATGAATTTACTCTTTTGTCATTTGACCACTTGTAATTCACTTTGTTGCGAATATTACTTTCTTTGGTATTAACAAGCTGCATTGACTTTCTTATGCTTAATGTTTCCACAGTATATCTTTTTTCACTTCTTTGTATTTTTATCCTATCTTTGCCTACGTATTTAAAATGCATTCATAGTAGTGAACATTTAATAGTTTTGTCTTTTTTTTCCTCCAGTCTTATATTGCTTCCTCCTAATCTGAGTGTGTTATGGGTTGAATTGTATCCCCCCAAAAAAGATGTGTTTGAGTCCTAACCCTCAGTACTTAAGGATATGTTCTTATTTAAAGATAGATCTTTATAGATGTAACCAAATTGAGGTCATTAGGGTGGGTCCTAATCCCGCGTGACTGGTGTCTGTATGAAGAGAGGAAATTTGGACACTGACTTGCCATCAGGAAGAACACTACGTGAACATGAAGACAACCATCTACAAGCCAAGAATATATGTTTAATCAGATTCTTACAACCCTCCCTCATAAGGAATCAACACCTTGATTTCAGACTCCTAGCCTCCAGAACTTTGAGATAATACATTTCTGTTGTTTAAGTCACCCAGTTTTTGGTATTTTATTACAGTAGCCCTAGCAAAGTAATACAAGTGTTTACTCAATTTACTTTTAATCATTGATATTGTTGTAGTTAAATCTACCATGTTGCTATTTGTTTACTATTTGCTTATTTGGATTTCTTTGGCGGGGGCGGGGGGTATTGTTATTCTTTTCTTCACTTTTCCAGTTTAACCTTACATTAAATGGATATTTTTAATTATTTCATTTTAATTACACTTTTGGCTTTTTATCCTTTATTCATGTATTGTTGTTTGCATGTGATTCATGGATCTCTATGT
>NW_012148330.1:675312-678472 GCF_000956105.1 Propithecus coquereli
TCTGATTAGTATTAGAAACTGTTGAACACCTAGAATAAAACATTTGGCAGGATACAATTACACAATTTGGAAAACACTTGGATTCTGTAGAACTCAGACTTACTGAGTGATTAATTATTGGGCTTGATGATGAATTACTGTGCGATAATAGAGCTGATTCATTTTGCAATTGACTCAGGTGATATATTTGGCTTCTGTCATGAATTTGGCTAAAATGAAGATTTCCTGGGTTAAGTCCTAGATGGACCTCTATATGGTGACATATTCTTCATTGTATTTGAATTACATGCAGTTGCCATACTAGATGATTTCCAGACACAGAATTTCAAGTTCTTCGCCAAGCTTGGGTTAAAGACCCCATTAATTTACTAGTCCTGCCATTTTACTTTTCATGGAGTCTGTTTACTTCATGGAATATTTTTACCTAGATTGATGGGTTGAATCCATTAGCATCTGGTTACCTGAAGCTATTTGTCTTAATATTGATATTAGCCCATGCCCGTCTTTATAACACAACACATCACACAATGAAAAACAAACAAAAATTATTTTGGAAGACAGAGCTGATGTCTATGTGGAATTTCTAGTACCAGCAATTGAACCTCACCAAGCTCTTGTGGCCAGCAGGGTTTTATAGAGGTGCAACTGCTCTCCCATGATTGCTTGTCATAAAGCAAGAGACAATTAGGCCAAGGTAGCCTCTTGCCTGCTTTCGTGTACAAAATGTAAATAGAATAGAGCAAATAAGGAAAAACAGTCCTATAGCTGGAAGGCAACTTTAAAGAAAAATGATGTTCATAGCTATCCTGCCAGTAGCTGGCAAAGCAGTTTTTATAAAACATATTTAATGTTTACAACCACTTGGAGGCTGGGGAAGGAGTAATACTTTGAAAATATGTTTAATGTTTTGAACCACTCCGTGGCCGAGAAACAACTCCTGCTAAAATATATTTAATGCTTAGAGTCATTTGGCGGTTTAGAAAAAAAGGAACTTCTTGTTAATTTTTAACATTTATGGCTGATCAGTGGCTGCTAAAGCAACTATCAATACAGCATGGTTTATGTTTAGGGACACTCTGTGCTGCCTCTAAAACAATTCATACTCTTCTCTCAAGGTCACACAAAAACTGTCAATAGCATTCCTTTGCAATTGCACCACTAATAAAAACACAGGAATCAGGCAGATAAATGAAATGCTCCCTAAACACACAGTCATAACATCCTATGGCCCTGCAAATAGTTTTGCCATGCTGTATGCTGTGGACACTTCACAACTGACACAGGAGGGATCCCCAGGCTTTGCTCAATTTCAAATGTGTTAAAGCCTCTCAGCAGATTGTGAAGCAAAAGGGGAATCTGATAATTGGTGTTTCTTACAAATCAACAGCTTGTCTCCAAACATTAAGGTAAAAGAACCCTCGACACCAAAGAAAATGTAAGTTGGGATACAAGTCTATTAGGTTTTTTGAATAAACTTGGTTAGATTTGTGGAAAGGACAATGGAAAATATTGAGCTCCTGTGTCAAAGGGTGTGACTATATGAAAAAAGGAAAGCAGATAATTAGCTGGTACCTCTACCATTGAGGCTTTTTCTTGCTAGTTTCCTGAGAATGGTTATCAAACTCTTGCCAGGACCCTTCCCTATTTATTGACTGCACTTCGTCAGGGATTGTGGCAAAGGGTAAACATGCATTTTTTCCTTGCTACTTGCAATAATACTAAGAGTAAAGTATTATTATTCCTCACTTGCAGATAAGGAAATCAAAGCACAAGTAGGACAAATACCCTATACAAATACACACAGCTAGGAACTAGTAGTTGGACTCTTTAACAAAGGGGTTTGAACTCTTCACAAGTTCCACACCCCCATACTATTTTAAGTACAAGTGCTATTTCATGAAAAAGGAAGAATTGCTCAAAAAACCAAGGGCTTAGAGGGTGAAACTGAGAGTCACGGACAATTATGCACAGGCATTTAACCTAATCAAATGACTTTTAACATTTACCTCCTGGATTGTAGACTTACGTTATACCAGTAACTCCTTTACGCTGAACTTTTCCCACTTTTCAACAGAAATGTCTGTACAAGTTACTGCATGCAAATCTCACCATTGTATTCTGAGTATGAATGTGGTAAATAACTGGCCTCATTAGTATCACAGGTCTACAGATCAAGGAGAACTAAATATAAGGAGACCCCTCCCTACCTGAACTTGATTTATATGATGAGTTTCTGCACTTTGAGCTGATGCCATAATGGGATGAGATTTAAGGATGCTAGGAAGGGGCTAAGAATATATTGCGTCAGAGAGCAACATGAATCACTGGGGACCAGAGAGCGGATTGTGGTGGGCAGACTGTACAAAGGCCCTCAGTGATCCCGGCTTCCTTGTATTCCTGCTTTTGTGTAATCCTATTCCGTGGATGTAGGTTGGACTTACTTCTAACAATTAGAATATGGTAGAAGTGATGGGATGTCACTTTTTAAATTAGGTTATAAATAGACTGTGGCTTTGATCAAAAGTGTTCTCCTTTTCCCTCTTCTCTAGATCTTTCTTGGATATTTCACCCTGGGGGAAACCAGTCACCATGTTATTATGTAAGCCTGTGAGGTCCATATAGCAAGGGACTGAAGCTTACCAATAATCACACAGGGAAGTAGATTTCTCCCTCCTGTTAATTCAGCCTTTAGGTAGGAACACAACCCCAACCAACATCTTGGCTGCAACCTCTAGAGAAACCTTGAGCCAGAGATACCCAGTAGAGGCATTCCTGATATTCATGCCCTTGTGAGAAAATGGACACTGCTGCTGTATACTGCTAAGGTTTTGCCCAGTGTTTTATGCAGCTATGGAGAAGTCATACACAACTTTCATCAAGTAATAAACATGAACATCAGTAACGAGACAAATCAAAACCATGGTCCACCAGACAGGATACAATGAGAGGAACACAAAATTGCTTCTGTTATATTCCCAACAAAGATGCATACCCTTAATTCATACAGAAGGAAACATCACACAAACTCAAAATGAGAGGAACGTTCTAAAAAAATAACCTGCCAAAAATTTTCAAAAGTGTTAGGGAGGCCAAGAAGAGGGTAAGGAACTGAAGAAAACAAGAGACCTGACATTGTAATACAATGTGTGATTTTGAACTT
>NW_012148330.1:679427-681807 GCF_000956105.1 Propithecus coquereli
AAAAAAAACAGTAAACAATAATATTAAAGTTTATTGTAATGGTTAAATAAAATAGGGAATGCAAATCTCTAGTTAGATTGTCAGGCACCTGGCTATTGCTTAGGAAATGGTAAGTTCTTACTACATAAATCATGATTTGCAATTGACATCTACTACAACGTAGTTATAAATAGTTCAACCAGCTGCCTCAAGATGCCTTAGCTCAGGCAGAGGATGATAATACAAATGTGAATATGGATTTAAACACTCTAAACCTGTCAGCACTCTAGGAGAAGTAACTTAAACTGCATATTCTACTGATGCATAATCATCAGATATTAAAGAAGGTCCATTACTGTATTTCATTGTTACTCTAGTGATCTTAAAGAATTAAGACCACATTCATAAAGTCCAAATTTGTCTCTAAGGAGTAGCTTTGAGTTGGGGAATATCTGGATCATTAAGTAATTTCCATAGGTCAGAGGAAAAGTACTTTATCTCTGAATATTACTTGCATGGCATATTGGTTGTAGCAGAAGTTAGTAACAGAGTGACCTTTCTCTGAAACAATTCGTAGAGTCACTAGAATTTTCTTCAACTTTAGGGAATTACATATATATTCCATGGTGTTATAAGCTTGAAATCTTGAACCTCACCACAATTGTCTCTTGGTACACTTATGTTCTCTGTAATTTTCACTTTAGTTAATTTTCATTGCAAGTTTATGTGTTCCTCAGAGTTCCAGATGTATAATCCTTTATTGTTAAATTGACATTTGCATAATATACTTTGTGTCAGTTTTCCAATATTTCCTCATCTTCTGTTTTGTGCTACAAGTAACTTATTTCACTACATGTATTTTTAAATTGCTCAATTCTTCCCTTTTATTTAAAATGAAATAGTAATATTTTTACTTATTGGGAAAGAAAAGTTATTTCCTAGAGAATACCTCAAATGTGGATGTCTACAACCAACAGTGAGATGTGTTGCAACAATAGCTATACTGTCAACACACCATACAAAGTTCCATCGGGTCTTGATTAAAGATTATTTTAATATTAAAAGGAAAATTATACAGAAGTAGGATTGCCTAGATTGCATGGGAAAAAGGAAATAGAGAAAATAATAATCTTTTAGGTTATTAGAGCAGTGAAACATTTCTATCTGGTAAGAAGAAGTATACTTGAGAATGGAGTTCAAGTTCTCTAGGAACATAAATATAAGTCCTGGATGCACAGTAGTTGGTTAGGTTTAGGTTGATCATGTTAAAGCAGAAAGAGCAGATAACACAAGACTAACTGGATCTTTTGTACTTTTTGCGTTTATGTGTATAGATGGGATTTTGGGGAATGATAGAAGTAATGCATGATAGATACTTAATTTTTAACATTTAATTCATAGTGTTTTATCTCTTTGTATCTATTTGAAAAGTGCATATTATGTGAATGTAGTCCAAGAATATCTGAACTCATACCATGTGATACAGTTTCACATTCAAAAGAAATATTTTTCCATTATTAAAAATAAAAAAAAGAAGGTGGAGAGAAGGTGGTGCGTTGAAAATCAATTTAAGTATTTACTGGAGTCTCTTAAATAACCAATGGGAAATTTCAGTGTTCAGTGTTTTGCATATGGCAAAACATTTTAAAAAACCTATTTTTTCACAGATCTTTCCAATATCTTACGACAGCATAATAAATTATGTCCCACCCCAATACCTCAAAAACTGGAATTACTTTGTTTTCCCACTTACCTATCTTCTGATTTCCCAGATATATTTCTCTCTTCAGATACTAGTTACAAACCTCTGTACAAAGGCTTTGACACTATAGCCCTACTCTTTCTTTTGATCAGCACAGCAAAAGACCTAATTGTTTATCTAATAAAACAGAATTTTCTAATACCATAGAATGATATGTGTATTTGCTTTACGAATGCTGTTTTGGTAGTAAAGAGTCACTGAGGTCATAAATTCATGTCAATATTTCCAATTTACATGAAGTAGGCACTGAGTTAAACTAGTTATCTACTAAATAGCATGTCTTCTTAAAAGCCTTACTTTTTCTCAGATTGCTACCTTCCCCCCCCGGATAAACTCAAGGTCCAATTTTAAAATAGCCTCCACCATTTTCAGAGACTACTTTCTAACGAAACATGCTTCTTCCCAATTGTATTTCTAAATCTCTAGCAATTATAACACTGTATAAAAGAGGCAAGTCAAAAATTGTAGCAAAAACTTAATAACAGATTTGCAGCCCTGGGTGTGCACATTAAAATTTGAAATCTAAGTGAACTACTTTGAGCTGATTTCTCAGTTCAAGGAGAGAATATGGTCTTTAAATGCCTGATAAGGTCACATACACAATTTCAAGTGCATTTGTAGTAAATCCATGTGACAGCT
>NW_012148330.1:693558-695291 GCF_000956105.1 Propithecus coquereli
CTGCTAACTCCAATAATATCATCTTTTGGTATTGACACTCAAAATAAAATTTCTCCCAGAAACAGAGTTCTAGTATATAAATGATAAATGTAGAAGTAGATGCTGTCCAGGCAGTTGTTTTGTGGAAATGGTGTTGCTATGTTCTGGTGTTTTCTAAATCATCTCAGATGGTGCATGAAAATGGGATGCCAAGAGAGGCTTAACAAGATACTGAGGACTAGCTTCGGAGCATAAGCAAATCTTCAATTCCAGTGTTTAAAAGTTTTGAGAACGCTAATTGAAAGTTAAATGTTTACTAGAATCTCTCTAATTATATTTTAGAAACCGCTGCACAAAAAAGGAATTTATTCTTATTTTCTCTGGGTTGAAAAGTGCATGTAACATGGAAAATGCTTTTTATATCACTATAATTTTATTTTCATTTGCCATTTGCCAGGATAGCGAGTGTTTACCAGGAATGGATACAGCATGGGGTGTGTTGGGAGGATAAACTGCTGATTTTGAAAAGGTACTCTTTGTATGAAAACCAAAAATTATGTTCAAATACTATTACTAATCCGTATGTGGATATGTCTGTTTCCACATGAGTCCAATATATACATACACTATATAGATGCCATCAACTTATCGGCTTGCTGTTAAATGTAACCATTTAACATAAAATATTCCTCTTTTTGCAGTCCCCTAATTCTTAGAATTAGGCATATTTCCTAGAGGGAAATGGAGAATAACCACCCTGGACAGTTACCACGTATGGTTTTTATGAGACAATTAGGATAGTTGTTATGAAAAGGTTAAAAAATGAAAAGTTGTTACAAATCATTTTGCAAAGAATTTTGCAAAAAATGATTTTAATATATTTTTGCTTATGAAATATTTAAAACCATAGTTTCTTTCTCCTTTAAATGGATGCTGATTTATAAATTGTTGTATTCCAAATTTTTTATTTATTCCTGTCTTTACTTTCATAACCATTCACTTTCCCTCTTTTCCTACTGACTTAGCCTCTGGGATTGTAACTAATTTACTGTTTCTTTTTTGTTTTTGTCTTTTGTTCTCTGAGAACAAAGTATATGAGATTATGGAAAATCAGAAAACAGGGGAAAATTCATAAATCATCATAAATTCATTACCAATAAAAATTTCTCATTTGGTGAATAGCCCTGCAAATTACTTTATTAAGCATGGGTTCATAGGTGCTCTGGTACAGTGTATACTGTTTTGTAACCTGCTTTTTAGATAGATTATATTGCACATATTTTTCTGTATCTATAAATATGAATTTATTATGTACTTAACTTGGTCACAAATATCTTAATCAAATTAATATGTGAAACTGCTAAATATTGAAGAGTATAGAAGAGTTCCCACTGCACCCTTGCCTTTCCCAGTTACCTGGGAAAACCACATTTAGGTGTTTCTATTGCAGTTCTTATAAAAAATATACACATATGAATATTGTCTAAAAGTTAACATGCTATACTAGTTCTTTAATTATCAATTTGAATGTTTTTGTTGACTTGCAAACTCCACACCACTTTTCTTGTCCCAACAGAATTGTAATACCATTTTTTCTACATGCTGTCAATAAAAAATTAGTCTAAGTAGTATGTGTGTATCTTTGGTTTTGAATTCAGTTCAGTCATAGAATATATTTCCAGTTCTCCATTTGCTAAGATCATAGCATTAACGCATCTCCTTCTGTTTCTTCCCCACAGATTCCATGGTCTATA
>NW_012148330.1:703526-704650 GCF_000956105.1 Propithecus coquereli
ACTAATCCTATGAGGGACTTTGCCTTCCCTTAAAAGGGTGTTAACTTAGTTGAAAGATGTTGTGTTTAATTCAGAATATTTGATAATGGAACAGTTATCTACTAATACTAAATCCCTTTGCTTAATCTTTATCTTTTTTTTTTCCTTTCTTTTTCTCCCCCCACCTCCTCACCCCCTACCCCCCATGGCTTGTCTCCGATTACCATTGTTTAATCTTACTCTTCCTTTGGCTAATTCATGCTTCCTCCTCCATACCACTCAAGTTTTTTCTTTTTTTATATATTTGTTTCAGATTTATATCTGTGTTGGTCTAACTTTAGAGTTCAATATTTTGTTTTCACAGGGATTAGGGACTAGACATAATTGGACTATGGTGATTTCTGTGTTTTTACCAGATCAAATACAGGGCATGTTGTTCTTGCTCGGTAATGGTTTACTGGACCGATGGACTAATAAAGGACTGAATGCGTGCATACACATACAGCAAGCAAATCTTTAAAATTTTTTTGTATTTTTTGTTTCTTTTAGCATATAGGGAGAACACCATATGAAATGAGCTAAACTCCATGCATGTGAGCACAAAATATTTGGGGGTTAGCATCTCAACCCCATCACTTATTACCTTTGTGTTATTGTGTATACTACTAAATTTCTTTGGCCTCAGTCTTCTTAGGTAAAATGTAGATTATAATATTTATATCACAAATTTGAGGGATACTGAAGAGAAGTGGTCCCCAATCTTTTTGGCACTAAGGATGGGTTTCATGGAAGACAATTTTTCACGGACCAGGAGTCGGGGGATGGTTTCAGGATGATTCAAGCTCATTACATGTATTGTTCATTCAAACCTCTCTGCTAATGATAATCTGTATTTGCAGCTGCTCCCCAGTGCTAGTAGCATCACCGCCTCAGCTCCACCTCAGATCATCAGACATTAGATTCTCATAAGGAGTGTGCAACCTAGATCCCTCGCATGGACAGTGTACAGTAGGGTTCCTGCTCCTATGAGAATCTAATGCCCCCGCTGATCTGACAGAGCGGAGCTTATGCGGTGACGTGAGCGATGGGGAGTGGCTATAAATACAGATGAAGCTTCCCTTGCTCACCGCCACTCACCTCCTGCT
>NW_012148330.1:704700-706713 GCF_000956105.1 Propithecus coquereli
AAAATCCTGCATCCTTTTGGTATGTCAAAACATACATGATTTATTGGTGAGTAAATATAAATATCTAAGGGATTAAACTATTTTTAATATATTTGATATATTCATATTTCCTAACTGTAGGGTAGACCAAGTGACATATAAAATAAGCAATTTGGTCCATGATGTTTACTCTCTATTTGTTGCCAACTATCTCTTAGCGATATATATCGCAGAAACACCTTCTTTCCCAAGGAAGAATAAGAGAGACAATGAGGGTTCTAGAGGCATTATCTGAAGACGATAAAGGTATCAACAACTGGAATCATCTGGCTTTCTGTCCATAACTGAGACTTTCAATAATCTTCCCTTCATCCCTAAGATATTTTTGTCAGAACAGAAAACTAGAGTCTTAGTTTGCCTGCATTTTTTCTTAGTAATACTGATAAGGGAAGTGACTATCTGGTTGCTCTGATTAAGCTCCTTGATTTTTCTTAATGGGCCTATTTTATATTGATCAGTGCAAAGTTATCTCAAATATTTATACACGTAGGGTAAAGCATATGCAGGTTATGAACTCTTTTGGGTAATCGGTATCCCTTTTACATGTTGTTCATTCAAGGAGAGGAAATAATATTTGAGAGATCAATATCTAATGCATTGGTTTTACCATTTCTTCTCCAAGTTGATCTAGTAATCAACAGAAAGTCAATAAAATTTCCTACACAAAGCCCTTTGCAACAAACTTGTACAAACAACCATCTAAATAAAGACAGCTAGAGAAAAATATACCACATAGCAGAATAAATCCAAAATTGATATCTGCCTCACCCATTTCACCTATTGTTTGTATCTAGAGAATTAAATAAACAGCAGAAAATAGAACGCTTCAAAGAGAAAGCTATTTTTTCCCTCATATAATAATCCAAAAGGTTATTTTTGTTATCAAGATATGAACATAGCTATTCAATATCAGAAAATACCAGAGTAGGTTATGAATAAGGAAAAAAATGATGATTTCCTAATTTGGGGGGTATAAGAAGAAATCTGGGATATCAATGAATATTCTAAGAAACATCAATTTTTTTCAAAAACAGAAAATCAGGGGTAGATAAAAGAAAGCCATGGGGAAAACACTTGTAAGATACTTAGGCAAGCAACGAAATGTTGTCTGCTGGTATAAAGGCTGAACAACAAACTTTTAAGAAGAGCGAGACAAGAATTAAATTTTCAGTTTTCTAAAAGACTGTATTTAATGAAATCCTCTCCTCTCTAGAGTTTCATCAACATTTCACAAGCTTTTGGATTTTTATAAAAATATAAGGGAGGGGTTGAATATTTGGATTAATATAAGGTGAATAGAAGGAAACAACTGCAGAAGTGAGAGAGATGTTCTATGAGTACAAATTGAGAGAAATGTAAGAATCCCATAAATGTCTGCGTATTTGAGGAAGATTTGGAGTTCACCATAGTTCACGGATTGTATGTTGCAGCCATTTTAATGTGCTTTCATTGTGACAGGATGAATACAGAAAGCTTAAGAATTTTGATGAGGAAGGAAGGAAGGAGAAGGAAGGGAGGGAGGGAAGGAGAGAAAGAAAGAGAAGATAAAATGGGGGATAGAGTGGGGGGGGAAAGAAAGCAACATTGAGAAAAGGAACAAAAGAAAAAAACAAAAATGTAACCCCAATAAAAATTGTCAAAAAATAATGATTGTTTAAGAATACATAATATTTTTCTTCAACAAATAAAACTAGCACACACATTATGCCTAAATTAAGAAATAAAATAAATATGTAGTTTCTAATAACATTTTTTCACTTTCTTAGTAAATCCTTCTTATAAAGCAGTTTATCTAATTATTGTGAAAGCAATTGAGATCTGTAGTACCAAAGGACCTTTTCCTTTTAAACCAGTTCGTAAGTTTCCATTAGGTGGATGCAACGATATGTTTTGACCAGACTTTTCTCTGTGCTTTCAGGTGTGCTTTCTACTCAGCAGTAGAATAAATTTAACTCTTTTCTTTTTATTTCAGCA
>NW_012148330.1:706763-709661 GCF_000956105.1 Propithecus coquereli
TTGAGACAGAGTCTTGCTCTGTTGCCTGGGCTAGAGTGCTGTGGCATCAGGCTAGCTCACAGCAACCTCAAATTCCAGGGCTCAAGCAATCCTTCTTCCTCAGCCTCCCGAGTAGCTGGGACTACAGGCATGCACCACCATGTCTGGCTAATTTTTTCTGTATATTTTTAGTTGTCCAGCTAATTTCTTTCTATTTCAGTAGAGATGGAGTCTCATTCTTGCTCAGGCTGGTCTTGAGCTCCTGATCTTGAGCAATCCTCCCGCCTTGGCCTCCCAGAGTGCTAGGATTACAGGCATGAGCCACCACACCCAGCCTCATATAACTTCTTAAGAATGGGTCTGTGGCAGACATATTATTTGAGTCTTTGTATATCAAAGAATGCCTTTATTTTATTCTCATGTATTATTAGTTATTGTCTAGTTTTATATCTTTCACCTACTTACCATGTTCCAGAAATTGGCTATCTTCTCTGGTGACCTCTATACCATTCCTATCAGGATTATGGGTTGATAATTTTGTTCCTTTAATTACTGTTGGTCTCAGGAGAGAATTTCAAAGTATATGGGCAGTACACTATGTTCCTTTACCAAAATTTTGTTAAATAAAATTTCAAACCAACAGAAAAATAGAAAGAATGATACAATCACTATCTAAATTAAACAATTATTTAATATTTTGCCATATTTGCTTTATTTTTATGTATGTATTATTTGAAAACAATTTGCAAACATAGTAACAATTCCCTAATCAATACTTCAGCACCAATTTCTTGAAAATAAGAACTTTTCCTACATAATCATAATGTCAATGTTTCATTTAAGAACATTAATAAAAATGCCTTTTATCACTTCATAACCTGCCATATTCAATATTCCCCACTTGTCTCTCCAAATATCTCTTTTAGCTTTTTCTTTATTTTTTAATAAATTAACTAATTTACTTGTCATTATATTTTTCAGGGAAATAGGTCCCCATTCTGAATTTGTCTGATGGAACAAGAAATTTCCTGCTATGTCTTCTATGTCTTTATTGCTATATCTGTTTTATCTTCTCTTCAGTCTCAAAACATATATGAGCAAAATTAATCACACACAATTCTGCCCTGCTTAATACGGAGATCCTTGTAACAGGAGTTACAGAATCTTCTGACAGCAAGCTCTATACACACATTCAAATGTGAGGGAAATGTTCCTTTTACAGGACACTCTCAGTAAATTTTGATGTGATAATTACATTAAGTGGTAAAACTCATTACCAGTTTTAAAATCTATGATAATAAAGAATGTAGAATGGTTTAGTGATATGGTTTAGCAGCTAGTGCTCCAAATTTGAAGTGATACTGTAACTGTTTTATTTATATACAGGATTCACTCAGATAAACTGGCCAAACTGAGTATAAGAAAACTTTATGTGAGTTTCTTTGGCTGAAATAATTTCATTATGTACAAAACAAACTACTTTTGCTAGATTCTTCTTGGTAAACTTATAAAATACTTAACGTTTTCTTTTTTTCTAGTTGTTTAGTTTCATGTTTATACCTATTCACCTCTTGAGAACATCATAGTGGCCATTATATTAAATACAAAGCCATTAGATTATGTTTAAGTTATTGTTTATAGATTAAAGGAGACCAGACCCAAAGATGACCCTGAGTAATGTTATAATGCAAATTTCTCTCTTTCCAAAGGCACTGAATGCCCAAGAATATTTGATATTCTATGCCACTTTACTCTCCTGAGGGGACTCATTTGTTCTTCCTAGCTTAATTGTTGCCATATGAACAAGAGGAATACCACTTTACAAGGTTAGGAATTCCCTTGAACAGCCCAGTGTGAGTTGAGAACTCCCCTGCCTGGGTAACAGACCCAAAGCTATTTATCATCTGGAAATATTTCACCTTTTATTTAAGAGAGTAGAAATTTATTTCAAAAAGGGCCACACCTCCCCAGAGGGATGCCAAGGAGGAACAAAGAAGAACAAAGACTATTTGCAATGCACGGGAGCAAAAAAGCTTATGTGCTAGATGTATTATACATCCTATTAAAGAAAAAAAACAGACTATTTCCCCAATGTTCTCTTTCATCTTTCTTTTTTCTCCTTGAATATTGTATGCATGGTTACATGTGAGAGGCATCCTAACTATTAATATGTTCTCAGATTGTCATATTTTACAACATTAGCTCATCGAGATTATATCCTAACATTTGAGAGTGTCTCAATATATTAATAGGTACTTCTGTAACAGTTGGAGAGGTCACTGGCTCGGAACCAGAATTTGGAAGGAAAAATTGGGAGAAGAAGGTTAAAATAATTTCTTTCCTATATTTCCAAAGCTGTAAAACATTATTCTGAAAGCTAGGTTTTGGGTAACAAACATGCCCAGATAATAAACTATTTTTATCCAATTGTAAGTAATGGAATCTCTATTTTGGATAAAAGTAAATTTGATGTATCATTTCAGACAATGTAGTTATTTTTGAGAATACTAGATAAATGTATGTGATTTAGTCTAGATTTAAAATACATGCCAATAATGATCATTTATTAATAGCACCATATTATTATAGTTAGATACCATTGATTAATTTGTTACTACTACTCATTAATTTTATTACTTTTATTATTAGTCCTTACTGAATATTATATACTATGTTACACATCTTATAGGCTTTAATTGTCAGACCAACCAGTGATATGGTGGCATGAGAAATATGATAACCAAATCATTTGAATTAAGTTCTTATAGTTCAAAAAGCAAAATATAATTTTCAAAAGCTACTTGTCCTACAGTAATCTCTTTGTGTATGCATTTAATAATGCTAATAAAGCAGATGAGCCCAAATCTCAACTCTGAAACTATGCCTAATCTGACCTCTTTCTATTATTCCTTATACTTA
>NW_012148330.1:714201-715897 GCF_000956105.1 Propithecus coquereli
CAAAGCCAACTAGATATACATAATATAAAACAATGCTCTTAGGAACGCAATCTGAAATTACAGCGTCTGCTTATTTTCAAGGGTGGTGTGAAGGTGACCTATTTTTTGTCCCATCCATTACTGTGAAGATTGCTTGGTGTGTTAAAGCACAAAGCCACCTCACTGTGTCTTTTGTTTCCTTTCCTCATTCTATAGCAACCACTTTAAGTGGATTTTGAAAGTATAATATCACAAATGCAAAAAAAATAAATGCAAGATCATAAACAGCTTGCTTTCTCAGGGTTATCATTCAGGTTGTTTTTTGTTAAATTTACTGCTAAGAATTCATATCTCTCAGTCTTATATCGTATAATAGTATAAATATTATCTTATTTCCATGATAATTTATATATTACATATTCATTTTCTTCCCAATAGTATGAAAATGAATGTGATCTTAATGCTAAATTTCACCATGTTAATGATAAAGAGTAATGGTAACGATTCCGTATAAGAAATTCAGTAAGTTACATCTTGTTTCTAAATACAGGTTAGCTAGAGATTTTTTTTAAAGCCCTCATTATAAACACATTAAGGAAGGAATGATTCTCAGAGTTCACTTATTTCCCACTAGGGCTAATAGGATTCCCAAGAAACCTTCAAAGAGACAATAGTTCCACTTTGGCTTTAATTTAAAAGAAAAAAAGGAAATAAGAGAACAAAAATGTAGGGGAAAAAAGCTGTCACAGATGCTAAACCTTAAAATTTGACTGCTTTTAGCAAATATGTACTATTAGATGCCTGACAAAAATAAATTGATTTCAGGCTATTACATTTTTAAAGGTCAGAGATTATTTTTCTTAAACATCAGTTTCTGGATTATGAAAGCAGATGCTTAATTTGACGTTGGTTGAAGCCTGAAATGATAAATAAATCTTTTAAAGTTTGGTTGCTTTTCAGAAGAAACTGAATTTCTTTCTTATTAATGTTCTCCTAAAAATTCATGAAATTCATGGAATTGTGTGTATATATGTGCTTTTAACACATTTTCCTAAAACTGATGCATGAATGTTGTTGATTACAGAGTTGCATTGTTTCCAAGATTAAACAAAAATTTTGCTTTCTGATCTTCCACTGTTTTTCACAATTTCTCTTTCTCCAGGTATCATTGGTTGCTGATTAGGATAAGTTATAGACAGAATTTCTGAGACTAACCAGAGTCCAATTATACTTCATTGCATTGTTTTTAGAACATAACCTTAGGCATATTCAATACAGAACTGAGTCTAAATCAAGCCTTAATTCCCAACTATGATTGAACTACAACATATAGGGTGGCAGTATTCTACTATATCCCTAGCTTTTTCTCTCTTTGATATACATCCCTTGCAAAGATCCCCAGGACTATCAAGAGCATGGATTTTACTCTATGGTTACATTATGTTATATGGCACAGTTAACCTTAAATTAAGGTGATTTGGGTGGGCCTGACCTAATCACATGAGATCTTTCAAGCAGAAAGTTTTCTTTACGTGCAAGAAGAGGAAGTCAGACACATGCTCGAGTCACTGGTTTGGAAGAAAGCAAATATCTGTGTTGTAAACTGCTGATGCAGAAGTGCAACCTCTAGGAGTTAAGCCCCAGCTCATGGCTTGCAGTAAAAAGGGAGCTTCGATTCTAAAAGAGAAAGGAAATGTCTTCTGTCAACAATGTGAAT
>NW_012148330.1:716997-722814 GCF_000956105.1 Propithecus coquereli
TTGTATGGGGTGTACTCAATATTGAGGGCAGAGCTTTCATCATCTAAATTTTTGTGCAAAGGCAAATGAAATTTGTTGTCTCCTGTAGTGATACATGGGAGTATAGGTCTCTTTTTATGCCATTCAAATAATGACAGTTAATTAAAGTTTAATCAAATGCATAGATTAATTTTATTGTGTTCCATGCCAATATTCTCCAAGCCAGCCATTCTAAGCATTTTTTAAAACATGGAATCTCTGAAAATGAAAGCTGAGCAGCCACCTCATTATGCTGAATGTATGTCGAATGATGCAGTCAGAGTTCATAGCTTCTTCCCACTTCCTTTCCCCAATTCAGAATCATAGGCACACACTGGAAAGCTCATAATCATTCACAGAACACTTTCAAATCTTCTACTTGAGACTTTATGATAGCACAATTTAACTGCTGCCCAAGCCAAACTCTCCCACCATTTTTTTTTGAAGGAAGTACTTTATGCTGAAGATAATTTTTCTTTAATACCAAGTCTTGATTCTTCTCATATTAAAAACACAAATAATTCTGTATTTTAGTTTGAAACAGGCTTCATTCATTGCTTTATAAAATGTTTAGTACTTTTGCTTCTGTGAGCTTCTATACTTATAAGTATAACCAAGTTGGCATTCATTTTATGTACTGAATCCTTCTCTGAGTAGCTGGTATATCATTTATTGGCTCTGGGTACACACTGGCTGCTAATGAAGCTTGAAATTTATTGGTCTTATGAATAAGGAGAAAAATAAGTTATTTGAGCAGTCGGCTCAGATACTTAGCAGTTCACATATAAACTTTTTAAAAAAAGTGCTTACTTGAAGTGTAGACTGTGTCTTTCTTGTACTAGACCTATTTCTTCAATGACCCTTGAGCTGGCCAGTCTAGACCATTGCATCATTCCCTGACTGGAGACTGGCCGTGCCAGCTGTCTCCCAATTGTATTGATCATAGGAAGCCATTAAAGCCATTAAAATTATACCTGGGATCAGATATTGCAAAAACATTGTTAGTGTAATTTCAATTGGCAAGACAGAGGTATAGGCCTGGAAAGAAAAAAAAAAAAAACTGGTCTTCATGTATGGCTTCTGTCATGGCATAAAATCAGGCCGTTGGAACTAGACATTTCCTCAGAGAACATTGTTTCAATTACTTCATTTCACAAATGAGGAAATTAAGAATCAGAAAGGCTAAGTGATTTCCCCAATATCATAGAGCTAGTTAATTACAGAAATCAGAATAGAAACTGGGTTATCCAACTCTCTGCCCAGGGTTCTTTCCATTACACCAAGTAAAATTACCTGCTGCTATTTAGGCTAGGTGGCTCATTATTAACAGCAGCCTTCTAGTGCTTCATAAATCAAAATATTACGTTCCTATAAAATTTAAAACATTTAAAACCAAAAAAAGTTTGGTTTTCTGGTCGTCTCAGATAAAATAAATTACATTAAATTGAATTCATAATGATTTCATATGTAAATGTGTTACAGCATTTATATGAGGAAAAAGTCAGTGCCACCAAAGGCATAAGGGACTGAGAATAGATGGCTGCCAGGATTGGAAGGGATGACGCCAATTTCAAGCTCCATTAACAACACAAGAAAAGTAACGTGGGGTAAAATTAGCAGATACCAGCTTTATTATCAGACTTGGATATGTGTGAAGAGAAAAATGTAAATCAAAACAAATGGGATCATTTATTTATTAATAATTACACTAATATTTACTATTTGATTAATTTACACAAATGTATTAATTATTTTACAAATATTATCTTCTTTGACATATTATCTTCTTTGACATTATTAACAATCTTTTCCTCCTTAGCAATGAGGATGAGGAGGCTGAACCTTGGGGTATCAAAATATTTGTCCAATACATTGCAGCATGCAGATTCAGAAGCTAGGAGCAAAACCCAGGTGTCCTGACTTAGTCTAAATAATGCCCTTTCTCTTTTATTTTATTTTAAATTTTATTGTAATCTATTTTAGAAGTTTTTCAACAATAACATAAAAGAGACCTTTTCTCCAACATTTATCCCTATTTAAAAGGCCCAAAACTTCTGGACATGAAGAGGCAGTAAATGGTGAATATTTTCTGCACTTCACATCTTTTATCACATGTTATATATGGTGAGGCATAAAATTTTATGAAATTATAGTTACATGCCTGAAATGGATTTTAAATCTCTTCATTTTCTATGTCACAAGTGAGAGTTGTAAACTTGAAAAATTAAAGCTGCAGTGTAATTTATCTTACCCATAAATAGTTTACTATACATTATACAGTTTGAAGTAAACAATAATAGACCAAGACCTTAAAAATGATATTTCTCCATGGAAAACTATGTGATAAATACTAGAGATGCCATAAATATAACCGAAATTACATCACTTGGATGTAGAAAGAAGATTCTCCACTCCTTACTATCACCATTTCTCTAATAGTTAATGGATATGAAAATGTCAAATAATATATATATTTTTAGTAGTTGTTTCTGTTTGCACTGCAAATAGGTAGACCAAATAGATCCACAAATTAGCAAGATAATAGATGGTCATATCTAAAGTAATTGACCTGATTATTTAGGATTACTTATAAAATCTACAGTGATTTTACATCTTACAAGATTGTTTTTAATTTGGGGGTAGAAGCTTTAAAAGTTATTATATGATATCAAGTAATTTGAGAGATGAAGTTATATTTCCTTAGCAAGAAAACTTGCTATAAAGAAGAAGTTTTTAAAAAGACTTTTCTTGTTTTGAACTCTCTGAGTCAGGTGGATTGAGGTTACAACAAAAGTCCAGGGACCTACATGTGAAGGAGACAGAATGAAACATCAATGTTTGGGGTATAAATTGTCCTTTTTCCTTACTCACCTATATAACTATTAATTTTCCCCCTCCCTCACCCTATGTATTTAATTATAATAAGTATTACTTATAACACAGCAAATAAGAAAAGAATAATATTAACCACATTTAGCCATACATAGCAGAAACAACAGTCAATAAAGGAGGGAACAAAACTAGAACTTCCCTTCTTTATTAAATCTAAAAAAAGTCTAAGCTTTCAAAATTAAAAAAATATTTATACGTACTTACACCGCAAGGATAGCATAATTCTATTCCCTCCTCCATAAATCATGTACCATTTTATCTATTAGCACTAACATTAATTTTCTTTTGCATCTCATATTCCAAGTTAATTTTATGTCGTACAGAGGACGCAGTTCCCTGTTTAAAATGACCCCTAATACTTTTGTGTCATTAATAGTTATAATATCAAGTAATACATTGAAATTTTTTAAAATGTATTTTTAAAATATCAGGAAAATCAGCCTACTTTCTTGTAATTAGCTTGGTAAAGTTTTATTGATGTTAGATCTTTATGAAATATTTCCAGGGTTAGTGTTTCAAGAGTAATAGTAGTAAATATTTTCTTACAAAAAATAAACTTAAACACGGAGAGACAATCTATTATTTTGTGTCAGTTGAATGAATGGACCACCCAAGAAGCTCTTCCATCTTTCAGTTTAGTACATTCCATATGTTATGCCTTTCCTTGTTCTTTTCCTTCTCATGGGAAATTGAAAGATTTCTTCCTTCGAAACAAGGAAGGGATAATCTTACGTTCACTATAATTTATGTATGTTTGATTGTTTTAAAATATCACACATAGAAAATTAAATACTTAACAAAAAGTTACGTTATTTAATCTTAAGGGTGGACTTAACAGTCCTCCAGTTCCACTCACAGTGCTTAGATTTAAACTTTATTAAGGGCCAGAAGTGGTGGCTCACACCTGTAATCCTAGTACTCAGGGAGGCCAACCTGGGAGGATTGCTTGAGCTCAGGAGTTTGAGACCAGCCTGAGCAAGAGCCAGACCCTGGCTCTACTAAAAATAGAAAAATTAGCTGGGTGTCATGGCACACCTATAGTCCTCGCTACTCTGGAGGCTGAGGCAGGAGGATCCCTTGAGCCCAGGAGTTCAAGGTTGCAGTGAGCTAGGCTGATGCCATGGTACTCTACTCAGGGCAACAGAGTGAGACTTTTGTCTCAAAATAAATAAATAAACTTTATTAAAGTAATTGTGGCTCTTTCTTTTCTCTTTTCTCTTCTTTTCTTTACTTTTTTTTTCTTTTCTTTTCTTTTCCCTCCCTCCCTTCCTTCCTTTCTCTCTCTCCCTTTTACAAACTAACTTACTTACTCTGCTTTCTTAGCTGAGACTCATCAGTTCTTCTTAAACTATCAAAAGGTAGACATATTATTTCTAAATGAGAAATTATTGTTCAGTAACGTCTGGATGCTTTTTGTCACGTACTTTTATCCTGGTCTTAAAAATGAAGTATCAACATTTAAAAGGCAAACATGAGGCCATCTCTTCTAACATTCCCATTGCATCCAGTATTATCAAAGCATGGGTCTAAGAGCAAATAAAAGTTGATGGGTTTTTTCAACTCAGGATACAAACCCATTGAACTGTCCTTTCAGTTTTGACACTCCATCAGTTAACACCATACTATATCACAAGAAATATGATTTGATCTGAGAAGAACTGCAGCAGCCTGAAACATATATTCCCAGAACATGTCTCTAAGAGTACTGGAGCCATTAAATGTCTTCCATAATGTCTGTGATAAATCTTAGTATTAGTGAACAATATCAGTTCAAGGCATCTCTTTGGAACTGCAAGTCTAGTCCACAGGTACCCACTTGCTATGGGATTTTCCAGCCATAAATGTAGATAGGTCAATCTATCAAGATTTTTCTCAAAGAAGCAAACTCAGCAGTAGTTTAAGGTTCATTCATTAAAATTTATTTGGTATGTCTTGTAGTATCTCTTGGTAGATATATTGCAGAATATCATTTAAACGCACAGATTTTAGAAGCAAATTGCCTGGGTTTGGCCCTGTGATCTTGAATAAAATAGTTATGTTTTTATGGGTAAAATGGGAATAATTGTGGCAGTTGTGAGGATTAAATAAGATAATAAAAGTTAAGAGTTCAGTGCAAATAGTAAGCATTACTAAATGTTACCTTTTATTTCCTTGCAATCACTTTTGTCTAGTTTCTCTTCTCCATTATTGTTGGAGCCAATCTGCTCATTTGCTGTTATTACTGAGACTTAGTCACTGTTAAGGAGTGTGGAGTGTGACTCCTGCTGTCTGCTTTTTATTATGCTTAATGTTCTTCTGTACTTTCCTTCCCATATTTCACAGGCTGAGCCAACATCTATGTGTGCTATATAAATGCCACAGGAAACACTGAGACTTGGATCTCGTCATCCTGAGAGCAAATGATATCTGGGAGACCAAACAGATCAAGCCATAGGTGTGAGTCACAAAGAGAGCAGGAGGTCTAGACTCAGGTGGACACTTTTTCCTGATTAACCTAATGGAAAAGCAAAGGGCTAGACTAAACCTTCTAATTCTTGCTGTAGCAACCCAGAATCACTTTTACACCATTTTTTGGTGTAAAATGACATAATTACGGATTCAGTCTCCTGTTATAAAATATGAATTGTTATTGGCTAAAAATGTTGCAACAACCAGGAGAATTTTCACATCTCTGCCAGGTAGCAGAATCAAAGGCTATTACATTCCGTGTTCAAATGATGGACAGAATAACGCACAAATGTTTTACCTGCCATACATGAAAACACTCAATGAGCAATTCATTTTATAATATTCTCCAGCTATGAAAAGGTATTTATACTTTATTAAATACCTATTCAGCTTAAAGCAAAGCCCACCATAACTCTTAAAATTGACAGATTTTTGACATATTTATTATTTACATTATTA
>NW_012148330.1:724374-730827 GCF_000956105.1 Propithecus coquereli
AATCATTTTTTCCTTGGATTTGTTCTCCATATGTTTTCTACAATATAATTATAATTCAATTAAACCACTTACAAATTGTCTGGTTTTAAATTATCTCTTTGAGTACGTGTAAGTAATGTGTTTGAGCAAAATTTATTTTTTATGAAAGTAAAAATATGAGAAATTTTTAGCTACATGTAGGTGATTCTTTTAATATGGAATAGCAGATAAAATTTGGCCATAACATGTCAGGTATCTCCATTAGCTTTAAGACACATAATGAAATAAAATACTTCATTAGCCTGCTTAGACAACACTCAGTGTGCACAGAGAAATAGGAAAAAAATCAATATAATGAACATTTTCATAAGCTCAGATTTCCTGATTAAAGTATGATTCTCTGAAGACTGATTCAAAATGGATATAAATATAAATATGTTCTTATTGAGTATTCTAAGAAAAAGTTTGGAACACATTCAATTTTGAACACCATAAATTGTGCTTCAAAAATGATATAATATAGTTGAAGAAAAATATTTAAACAAAAACAGCCTTTTGATTTAGTGCATGTATGCCTAAAAACTCCATGTTTTTCATTTTAATGATACCTGTGTGGAAAATATATATGAGTGCTATGGGATCTTACTGCCAGTCAGAGAATAGAATTTGCTTCTATAAATTTATGAATGATCCTTGCCTTAGGTAATATATATAAAATTTTCAATATGATTCATGTATATTAAATATGTATAGAAAGAACTATAATCTTCACGTTTTCTCCAAGCATTTATATAAAAAACATGTGAGCTGGGCAAAGAATCATGGGTTTATTTAACAGGAATTAGTTAATGCAGTCAGCTCTCACTGTTAATTTCTTGCGTTGCTGTTTCATTATCAAAACAACTGAAACTATCTTAAAAGCCAACCATTACCCTCATTAATACTCAATGTAAATGTTACACTTATAGATTCCGTAATCTAGAATCTAACAATTTCATTCAATCATAGATCTATTATGTGAGGAAAGCCAAGGAAAGTATGCCAGAATGAACATTATTAACAGGAATTAAGTTTTGAAAGAACCTCAATTACATTGACAGTAGGTTGCCCTTCTGAATACCATGGGAAAGAATAATTTCATTGAATAGTTCCAGTGTTGCTCGCAAAGTGGATAATTTACATATACTTATAATTTACATATACTTTCACGAGGAAAAATACTAATCATGGAGAGCAAGTGGAGCGGATTGTGAGCTTCTAAAAGGGAATCTTTCCCCAAAACTCATCCTAATTTTAGTTACATAATTGGTAAATAAATCCTTATTTTGTTTTGTTTTATGAATGAATGAATGGCCAGTGGACCAAAAAGAAAATTTAGATTTAGGCCAAATTCCAGAAGTATAATATTAAGAAGCTTTTTTTTGAAGTTAAAACATCATGCTGTGTTAAAACATTTTTGGTTCGAGGCTGGGCGCGGTGGCTCACGCCTGTAATCCTAGCACTCTGGGAGGCCGAGGCGGGTGGATTGTTTGAGCTCAGCAGTTCGAAACCAGCCTGAGCAAGAGCGAGACCCCGTCTCTACTAAAAATAGAAAGAAATTAATTGGACAACTAAAAATATATAGAAAAAATTATCCGGGCATGGTGGCGCATGCCTGTAGTCCCAGCTACTCGGGAGGCTGAGGCAGGAGGATCGCTTGAGCCCAGGAGTTTGAGGTTGCTGTGAGCTAGGCTGATGCCACGGCACTCACTCTAGCCTGGGCAACAAAAGCGAGACTCTGTCAAAAAAAAAAACAAAAAAAAAAAACATTTTTTGTTCGAAATTATCTTTTTTTGTCTTCTCTCTGTCTCAACACTTTCAAGCAGTAATTTAGTTTTACGAACGGGAATGATTTGACAAAAGAGAACAGGAGTGTCTGATGCTAAAAAAACTTCAAATTCTGGATCCAGACTCAATGTATTATCTTTTTATCAGTGAAGGAGAATACAAACATCCTCATCAAATCTCCAGTCCATTCACCTCTCCTTTCTTTCAATACAGCCACCCATTCTTTTCTTCCCTTCGTTCATTATCAAGCTGAAAACATATGGTCTTGCATTTTCATAAGATGCTCGTCAAAAGACAATTCTTTCCTAACACTGTCTTTTTGCAGTAATTGTCAAAACCAGTAATGAAGCCAACGCTCAGTGCTTATAATCCACAAACTGAATAGCACTGGAGAAATTAGGGGACTTGTGCACATTGTCCGCAATATGAATGGCTCCTATTTCACTCAGCAAAAGCTAAATCTTTGCAGTGCCCTTCAGGTTTCTACACTTTCTGGTCCATCCCCACACACCCCCTGTTTTGTTAATCTCATCTCCTATTATTCTCCACTTGCTCATTCACTCTGCTCCATGCACACCTCCCTG
The DNA here is from genome assembly GCF_000956105.1 of Propithecus coquereli. Lineage (NCBI taxonomy): Eukaryota > Metazoa > Chordata > Mammalia > Primates > Indriidae > Propithecus > Propithecus coquereli. The sequence continues at coordinate 726,765 of NW_012148330.1, forward strand.
CCACCTCAGAGAGCTTGCACTGGCTGTTCCCTTGCCTAGAGTGCTGTTCCCCAGATATCCACTTAGCTAATTCTGACTTTCTCCAGAATGAAATAGCACCAAAATTAGGTACATTTGTCAATATCATTTTAAATTGCAACCTGCTTTCACCTCAAACACTTCTGATCTTTCTGTAATTTATTTATTTTTAAAGTAACACTGGTCGCTTTCTAACTTACCCTGCAACTTTTTTTTCAACCTGATGTTTATTGTTTCTTTATCATTCTGCTAGACCATACTTTCCATGAGAACAGGGTATATTGCCTTTTTTATACCCAAAATATACCCAAACCAACTAAAACAGTGCTTCCTGGCATTATTTGATAAATATTTTTCGAATTAATGAATAAATTTATAATCGTTCCTTCAAATTTTTTTCCTAAATTACCTGAAAGTGTAGATCTCGTAAGCTTATTCTCTTCTTACTCTCTGCAATGATTATTTCAAACTCATTCAACTTACTTAGGACTTCCAGTGTCATCCCTTTACATAGGCAGCTTAAAAGGTCACCTAAGAGCTTAGTTTGACTTAATCCAGTGGAAGAGTTTTCAGTCCTCTTCCTACCAGTCATTGATGCTGTCTACCATTTTCTTTCGGTAACACCCTTCTTTGGTTTCTGACATACTCCAAAGACCTGATTTCCCTTCTCATCTGGCCATCTTTATCAGTTTCCTTTGAAGGATTATATTCCTTTCCCCACCTATTGGGTAACTCATTGTCGGTATTTCAGGTCACCTCTCTTCTTATGCAAAATACTTTCTTGTTCATTTCACAGTTTTGATCCTTATTAACACACTAAAATATCCCTCTCATCAAAATTTCTGCTTTTAAGTTCCAGTCGGTTGTCTCATAATCTCTACCCAGATGCCTCATAACTCTTTACCTATAAACGTGTAAATAAAAATAATTTGATTTATTTGGAAATTATATATTAGTGAATACTACCCATGATTTAAATGTGACAGCACCACAATTTTGAATACTATTGCTCAAGGTGTGTGGTAAGCTCACCTATAGATGTAACATTTACAAACTAATGTGTAAGAGCTTGTTTTCTATTTCATACTTGTTTATGGCCAATTAAATCTCAGACTCCAGGCTAAGTGGGCATGGTGGCCATGGAAGTGCACCACTGGGGTCTCACCAAGAGAACCTGATGCAAGGAGCTGAGTTGAGGGATAGACTGTGCTCCTGCCCTCTGAATCCACCATCACCGAAACCATGTTCTTCCAAGCTGTTCCCAGCTGAAGCAGACTAAGCAAGACAGAAATGCCCTATAATATAATATGTAGGTCTTCTTACACACCCTTCCGTTTACAAATGTCAAACCTGCGCTATACTCCATAGGCTCTCTCTGACTCCTTTGGCACCTTCTCATTGATTCTTCACAGGCATTTCTCCCACAACATCGCTTGCACACATAATTATATCTTGGTGATTAGAACTGACAAGTAGCAAACATTGTTCCAGGGCAAGCGTACTTCTCTAGAGCAACATTACTTCTCAATACTGTCCCCCAAGAATTTATCTTACATTAACATCAATTCAACATCTATGCAGTTAAAAAAACAAATAAATAATAAAAAGATTTTATTTTTAATGCTGTATGTTCTAGGAAGAAGGCTGGGGTTTCCCATCTTGCCAGAAATGAAAGTCAACACTGTCTTTTCCTTATCAGTTTAAAACAATTGAGTAAGCTCTTTGGCTAAAAACATAAAACATTTGTAAGAAATTTATATATACTAAATTCTTTTTCTATCTCGAATATTTCTTTTGATATTTGTTATTAAACTATTACTTTGCCATCCTATCAGAGGATGTGTTAGTAATGGCCTAACATTTTTCAGAATTTTGATGATGCACGACTGTATCTTAAGTTAATGAAATTAATTAATGACTTGTAACAAGTTTTCTTTTCCTTCCCCTTTTTCCATGCCAGTTTTCAAATAAATATGAAGATCTTTTCCTCTGATCATGAGAAAGCTGGACTGAATATTCACGGCCATTAATCCTCCATTCATTTAACCATCTATATTGCATGTGTCTTGGATTCAACCAAGGTCGACTTACTTAGCAAAGCTTTTATTCTGGGTGAGTTCCCTGCTTCATCCAAATCATGAATACTCTTTGCTTCATGGAACTCTATTGCTTTTGTTCCCAGAACCAATTATATCTTAGCTAATCTTTCCCCTTTAATTCTCCTTGATATTTTTCTGAATAAAATGTGCAATCAGTGAACGCATTATTACTCCCACTCTCTGGTTTATCCATTCATGGATAAGGATACAGAATTGTCTGCCTCCAGCTTATTATAAATTCATTCTTCTCAATTGTGCCCAATAACAAGATTTCCCTTGCCCTGGGTCAGCAATATTCTCAGTCATCTCTATTATTTAACTGTAAATCTGTCTTCATGTATTTTCTGAAATTATTGGCATGCTTTTTTGTATATGTGCCCATACCAACCCCCTAGATATATGTGTCCAATCTCTCCATAGGCTTTAAATTTTGTGTCTCTCTGCTTTAAAATTTTGGGTCCTCCTCCCTATTCAGCCATGTCCTAACAGTCTTTCAAAGGATATTTGCCCTCAAGTACTCCCTGAAGCTTCCTTCTGAGCGAAGGTGCTTCAGAAGCCTTTGATTCATGCACATGTCTTTATCAGGCCCTGGTTTAGCTGGCTTTTAAGTTTATGATTTGCAATTGACATGCAATAAAGACTTGTTGAACTTTAGTTCCTTTTCAAGAGAAATATAACCACAAACATACTGCCAGTCAGTAGAGATGGAGAGGTTAGTGAAGACAAGCAGCATTTATGAAGGCATGCTGGAAGGACAGTGGGCCATTTTCTCTGGATACCGGAAATTCTTCCTGAGATTAAGTCAGACCAGCACAGAGTATTAAATAATCCTCAAGCACATAAAATTGAGATCTTATAAAATTGCTTTTCCAAAATGCTTTTCAAAGACCTCAAGGAGGGATATTACAAAATTACACTTTAAATTTCTCAGATTATTCACTGCAAGGATATTGTTGATGGCCATTATATTCAGCACTGGGTGACTTCAAAAAGACTAATGGGATTTTTTCATTACTATGATCAGGCTAAAAGAAATAGTTTTACTTTTTGCTGAGCAAAACAAATTGTGTGTATGTGAGCATTTTTTAAAATACTATATGTCATTTATTGAAATAACATTCAATTATAATAACAGATGTTTTTATAAAGAGAGTATCCAAATCACAAAGTGAAGTGATTGGTTTTTTTGGTAAGTCACATATAGTATGAAATTATTAGAATGCTCTTCTTAAATTTCAGATTATGGGGGTATACATATTTTGGTTACATAATTTGCTTTTGTACAGTTTGAGTCAAAGTTATAAGTGTGCCCTTCAATCAGATAGTGTGCATTGTCTCTTTAGGTGTGAATTTACCCATCCCCTTCTCTCCTCTCCCACCTGCTTGATTTCCATTGAGTTTTACTTCCATATGTGCACATAAGTGTTGATCAATTAGTTCCAATTTAGTATTGAGTACATGTGTTGTTTGTTTTTCCATTCTCGCAAAAATTCTAGAAGAAAATGTTGGAAAAACTCTTAGAGATAACAGCCTAGGCAACGAATTTATGAAGGAGACCCCAAAAGCAATCATGGCAACAAGAAAAATAAATAAATGGGACCTGATGAAATTAAAAAGCTTCTGCACAGCCAAGGACACAATCAATAGAGCAAATAGACAACCTACAGAGTGGGAGAAAATATTTACATGCTATACATACAATAAAGGGCTGATAACCAGAATCTACAAAGAACTCAAGCATATCAGCAAGAAAAAAAATCAAACAACCCCATTAAAAATTGTATGTATGCATTTAACTTCTGGAGGATCTGAACATGTAACCGTGTCTCTATTTTCTATTTGCAGATACATAGAAAGCTTAGAGCCACATGTGGAGCACACTGCTAGAAACTAATTTTTTTTTTGACAAGGACTTTGTGTCCTAACTTAATCCCTGATTTCATAGA
>NW_012148330.1:731232-732592 GCF_000956105.1 Propithecus coquereli
ATTATTAAAAACCAGTCTAAACATCCAGAGATATCAGAAAATGTCTATTTTTGGAACTTCTGATTAACCAGCAAATGTCATGCTAGGTCTACAATGTACAACAACATGCAAATTTCCTTTTTCATTGTTTGTATCATATTTTTAACCATCGAAACAAGAAAAGAAAGAAAGTTGTTTAGTATTTAACTCTAATATAAAGTTGTCAAATAATTGAAAAATTATTAGGCTTAGGCTTTTAAAAGTCTGCAATGCAATAGTGAGAAGCAGAATAAGTTATTTGTGATGTAAAAGAGAAAAATGATGCATTACTTTATTTTTAATTCCAATTGGGTTCTTTATTAAATGAAAAAATGCATCACCGACTCTGCAACTTACAGATTATATCTCTTCTATTTTTAAAGGGGTCAAATTTGTGTGTCTTTCAGTTGGTAACGGGGTATAGGCAGAAAGCTTTTGCCCTGATGATTTACAGAATTGCTAAAATGTCCATGTGTTATTCCATAGAGAATTGTAATGGACTTCAGTAGTACACAAGTTTGAAAGATGTTTCTTTACCTTTAATGTATGTACTTGGTTGGGTTACATAATATTCAAAAAGGGAAAATTTGGAGACTGAAAATGTTGATTTCAGTTTAGCCTCCACAACTTACTGCAAATGTCACCTCAGGCAAGTGATTTCATTTTACTCAAACTGCATTTCCTCTTCTTAGACAAAAATAACAATATCTAACCTTCTTTTATATGATTTATTGTGAGATGAAAATGGACTAATGTATGTGAAAGTATAATTAGAATTCGCTTTTAAATTATTTTAAAAGTATTTGCTAAGTGAAACTTGCTTCTATATGAAAATTGCAAATTTCATCTCTGAATGCAAATGTAATGTGTTCATTATTTGATAAAGATAAATATACATGCAAATTCTACTATGATTTATACCAAGCTACAAGGGGCCAGGAGATTTGCTCAAAATCTATGGATATGTCAAAGCACAGAGTGAAGGATCTAAATGCTTGTTTTAAGAACTCATATCAGATCCAGAGGATTGTGCATACATCTTCATAGATGCAAAGAGTATAAATAAATAAACAATGAGTGGAGCATAAATCCTCCTGAACATCTGTGCAATGTTCATGATCCATGAGGAGCAGAAACAATAGCTTTAAGAGTCTCTAATATTATGTTGGCTCATATTGGCTGTGATACAGAATTCAAAAAGGAAGGCAGGTTAGGTTCCCATTTCCTGGCTATTCTCTCTTTTTTTTTTTTGAGACAGAGTCTCGCCCTGTTGCCTGGGCTACAGTTCAGTGGCATCATCATAACTCACTGCAACCTCAAATCCCTAGACTCAGGCGATCCT
>NW_012148330.1:733187-743670 GCF_000956105.1 Propithecus coquereli
GTATTTATTCTATGTAATATGAAATGAAGATTGATAGACATAATCATCTCTTTATGGTATAGGTTAGGAATAATTGGATCATTTATGGTAGGGCAGGTATGTTTGTGCCAGATATGGACCAATGGATGTTAAATGACAGCGTGTGATAGAATCCTACTAATATGTAAATAAGAGCATAGATAGAAAAGAATTTACAATATGAAAAATGTTTAGATCACTCATAACATTATTCATCTGTTCCTCAAATTATCTGACCTATCTGTAACTACTTAATCTAAAAAATAACAGTGATTATATGATGAGTGTTTTCACATTCACATTTTACGGCTCTAAAAGCATGTACTTATTTGATAACATTGAATTTCATCAGAAAAAAACATAATATGTATAAAAGGCATGCACTTTAAAATACATTTATGTAGACTATTTCAAATTGTAAATATGGATACATAGGACCCAATTGATGTTATAAATATAAGTTCATTCAGGAATATCACAATAACCTTCCCTGTAAATCTAAGGAAGCAAAATAATGGCAAATTTCTCAAAGACTTAAAGTAGGAGACAAAACTGGAGGAATGTTTGCTCAACCGTAATTGTGAATCAATCTGTTTAATTTTCTCACTGTTGATTTTGTCTAATTAGGAGATGACATTCTCTAACTTCACAGTTCTACATCACTGCAAGGAAAGAAGAAGTCTTTGATATACTGTGTCTTTACTATTAAAGAAATATTTATTCAGTGAGTGTTTAGTAGATACACATTTCTATGTTTGCATATTTTTTCCCTGAAAGCAATACTTTTAAATTTCAGAATACGATAACTTATCACAAAATAGAGATATACATATTGTACCAATTCCTTTTAAAATTAGTGTTAACGTAGCATGAGGGAAATGTAATTCAACAGGGTAAATGAAAATTTAGGTTTTTATCTCTGAAACTGAACACTGATTCTCCCAAAGTCATTTTCATCAATAAAATCTGTCAAAATATGTACAATATATGCAGCATTTAGACAAATGTCACCATTATTTCTTGCCCAGACATGGTATGAGGCCCATGTTCATCATGTCCTTTATTGTATCATCCATGCATATTAAGACTGCAAATGACTTTCACCTATTTAAATACATAATCATGATATAATGTCCATGGATTTATAGAGTCCCAGCATAATTTTGCATATATTCTTTTCAACTTACTTTGTTCTTTTACAGTGAAGTACTGTGACCAATAGTTATACCAGAGATTTCTGAAGCAAATAATCACTATATATTCATCTAGCTTACAATACCATATTGAATGTTCATAGTGAAATAAAAAGGAAAGCAAGTAAACTTAGTTAAAAAGTGCACTTTATATCCTACCATAAGCATTGCCTGCCTATAATTAGTAATTATTTGTTAAAAGGCAAGTGAACTGAGAAATTTGCATAATATCTCCCTAGAAGTCTATTATTATCTCATTATGTAGGAGAATGTCATAGCTATATAATATTTTCTTTCAAATTATATAAAGGTGATTTTCCTATTAAGAAGTGGCCATTGGTAATAGATAGAGGGAATTTGATTATTAATGTCATTGTTTTGAAATTGCTATTCACTGCTTATTTTGGGATCACTGAATATGTCAGAAAATCAAGGACATCAAGATAGTTTCCTCATTGTAGCATGTGATCTTTCCAGGTGGTCAGTTTAATAAAAGAGGATAAGTTAATTAATAGAATCTTAAAAGTGAAAACAGAATATTTTTGTGATAATTGCTCATCTTAATTAGGGGTTGCAGTCAGGTGTGTGTAAGCTTGTGAAAGCCATCTATTTTGCAAGTTTTTCTGCTCTTATTTATAGAATAGTTCATATACGTTTTTAAAAGTTCCCTATTTAAGACTTTACTCAGTATAACAATATCTTACACAGCAACACTTGCATTTATCCAGTTCCACTTTAGTAATTTTTGTTCTTCTCTGAAGTAAACCTTTGCACTTGTAGCTAAGTCTAATGACTGACATGTCATTGTATTAGACAAAGGTGTCGGCATTTTCCTTTAATAACTGGAGATGTTGAAACTACATTTATTGACCTTATTTAATTTCTGTGCTAGACTCTTTCTGTGACAGCCCGTTTCTATTTCTATGAAAAATAACTCTGCCCTATCCAAGAAAGACTTTAGCGTCTCCGTCTCTTTCTACTCTACAACTCGCTGTGACAAACTCAAGTCAATTGGACCAAGGGTGGACTCCTTGAGCCAATGCTGGCCACAATATCAACTCAGACTCTAGAATACCTTGCTTTGAACCTTGCCTTACTGTTTCTTTTTTCTCTGTCTCCTCTCTCTTTTCCTGTCCTCTGCTTTTTGTTTCTACTCCTTTCTCCCTTGAACCTCAACTAAAAACAACCCTGAAATCTTACAAAAACAGCCCTAAAAAAAACTGTTCTGATAATTCTTGGCAAAGGATTGCACCAATGATTCTGAGCATAAGACACCAAAAACTGGAAAAATCTAACTGTTTAAACCACAAGTTTCGTAGCAGGTCCAGATGAAGAGATCTGCAACCTGGGCTAGACTTAGACTTAAGGCCACATGCTCTTCTATTCTCATCCTGCACAAATTCCAATCCTCCTGGCGAGGGCATTAACTCGTCTTCAGATGCTCCCTAATGTGAATCCACTGATTAAAGTGTTGAATCTCTATTTGAGTAGCATTACTTTTTCTTTAATCCTCAAAATGATTCCATTTTATCTGAATTTTGGACAAAGTCATAAAGAGAGTAGTCTCAGGAAATTGCCCTTCTATTGAATGGAGAAGATATAAACATGGGGGCAGAGAACACAGCGCACCCGGAGAAGAAGAGAAAGGGAGAGGGTTCAGAAGAGAGAAAGAATAAGAATGCGTAGATGCAGCGACACCCAGGCTGGTTTGATTTTTCTGGTAAGATCTCAGTTTGCCTTCACTCTTGCCATTATTTAGTCCAGGTTATCTGCTTTTCTTGAATGTTGAGAAACAATAGGATCATTCTGATAAATGTGTTTGCTTTCCTTGAGTGAACTAGTTTTAAGTGCTTCAATTTTTAAAACCAAAAGTAATTTAACAGAGTTTTGAAAAGACACTTTGTCGCCATCTTCCTCTTTGTGATTAAAGGCTTATGAGTGCTTACCCTAAAAAAGGCTTATGGGAGCTTAAAAAAGAATGCCATACACATGTTTAGTAATTTATAATTTCACAATGCTTACTATTATTAAAATTTAACAAAATCTGTAAGAAAGGTTATGTGATCTTTTTGGTATTGATGAGGATAACTGGGAAAACATAAGTCAAAAAACATGAGTTCCATGATGACAGTGACAGTCCCTATTGCATTCACTGTGCATTGCACACACAATATTACTTGCTGAATAAATGAATGAATGAACAAATGCACAAGGACATGCACAAATATTCTTGGGACTAGAAACTAGATCCTTTGAAGTGAGATTATGTTTCCAATTACACCTTGGATAAAGGAGGCAGGGAATTTCATTTATGGTTGTTACATGAAAGCCAATGAAATATTGTTTTTAAATACCTTTCACAGTCAATATCATTGTTAGAATATCAGTGAATCTGTGGCAACAATTAACAAAATGTGATCTACTAAAGACTAGGGCTATTGCTAGTTAACAGGTGCTCAGTGCAGAAACGTTTCAATGTTCTTTAAATCATTCGGGATAACTATCTATCTATCTGTCTATCATCTACCTATCGATCCATCCACCCATCTATCTATGGACTGCCCTATCACGTGTCTTGTTCTATATGTTTGAGAAAAAGCAACCAGAATAAATTTTTTGCCCCCATGCATCTTATATTTTGGTGGGAAATACAAAAATGAACAAATACATACTGTATACGCTAAAGAACTTATAAGCAAGATTTTTTTTCTAAGAATATACTTTAGGAAATGCAAATTAGGAAACAAAGACCATAATATTGTCAGAAACATCATTTGGTTTGAATGTTTGTATCCTCCCAAAATGCATGTGTTGAAATCCTAACTCTTAATCCGATAGTATTAGGAGCTGGGAATTTGGAAGGTGATTAGATTTAGATGAAGTCATAAGGGTGGAGCTCCCATGATGGGCAGTGTCCCTATATGAAGAGGAAGACATTAGAGCTCTCTCTCTTTGTCATGTGATGACAAAGCAAGAAACAGGCATGCGAGATAGGGGCCCTCACCAGGAAATGAACACTGATGGTACCCTGATCTTGGGATTTCCAGCCTCCATAACAGTGAGGAATAAATTTTTGTTGTTTAAGTCACCCGGTCTATGATATTTTGTTACGACACACAGGATGACTACGACAGACATCTTTCATAAAATAGGCTTGATGCTACGTTCTGCGGATGAAACCATTGATGATGAATGATGCCTTGAGGAGCTCACAGATGAGGGGAAATTCCTAAACTGATTGATTATACTTCAGTGTGTTCTATGCCATAAAGACATACGCAAGGGAGTGAAGAAGAGTGGCAACTTAACTGTCAATATGTGAGAAATCAAGGAAATCTTCTTTTAAGAGATGCTTGTACTGAGTTTCAAAGTGTGTGTCCTTGGTCAATAGCTTTGGTTCATTAGCACTGTACAACTTAGGGAGCAGAGAAAAATGATGCGTTTGTCTCTAGCATGTGAGACAAACAACTAAAAAGCATATGCATAGGCACATAGGCTAGAAAGACTGGGAGACTCTTCTGGCAGTGCCAAGTAGTTTGATTTGATTTGATTTTCAGATACATTTCTACGTATGAGAATAATGATGCTAATTAAAATAACACTATAGAATAACCACTATGTAACAGCATGTATTAGTGGACTTGGGATGCAGTAACAAAATACTGCAGACTGGATGGCTTAAACAACAGAAATTTATTTTTCATAGCTCTGGATGTTGAGAAGTCCAAGATCAAGGTTCAGGGCAGTTGGTTCCTGATGAAGGCTCTCTTTCCTAGCCCCTTATAGCTTCATATAACCCTGTTTACCTCCTAAAATCTTCATCTCCAAATACTGTTACATTGGGGTTTAGAGATTAATATCCAATAATATCCAAGTATATTAATATATTAGAGGACACAATTCAGTCTGTAGTACAAGGACTCTGGTAAGTTCCTTATATGAAATATTTCCTTTAAACAGTCTTAAAATTTCTAATTGGTGGGTACTATTATTATTTCCATTTAAAAGTGTTTTTATATTATACTGAACCAAGGAGATGATACAGGTTATCTAAAATGTTTGGAACCAGAAATGTTTTGGACTTTGGAAATTTTCCAATTTGGGGATATATGCATATTTATAATGAGATAATCTAGAGGATGGGACTCAAGTCTGAACACAAAATTTATTTATGTTTCGTACACACCTTATACACATAGCCTGAAGGTAATTTTCTACAATGTTTTAAGTAATCTTGTACATGAAACAAAGTTTGTTTTAAGTACTTATATGCGAAATTTTTCACATAGGGAGTCAAAGTAATGCTCAAGAATTTTCAAATTTAGGAGCATTTCAGATTTCAGACTTTTGTATTAGGGATGCTCAAACTTGTATTGTTCTTAAGGGAAAAAGAGACAAAATGGAATCTGTCAGAGGAAGAAACATGAATAGAGCAGTCAAAAACGTGAACAAATTAGAATGACCTGGGAGAAGTACCGAGACATCAAGACAATTGCAAAGGTGGAAATGTGCGTGTTGATATTATTAATACACAGTATAGATGGTCCCTGAGCTAGGATGGTTCAAGTTATAATTTTTCAATTTCACTGTGCTCCAAAAGTGATACATTTTTAGTAGAAACTATACTTTGAGTACCCATATAACCATTCTGTTTTTCACTTTCAGTATAGTATTCAATAAATTACGTGGAATATTCAACATTTCATTATAAAATAGCTTGTGTTAGATGATTTTACCCAACTATAGGTTAATGTACATGTTCTGAGCCCATTTAAGGTAGGCTAGGCTAAATCACGATGTTCGGTAGGTTAAGTGTATTAAATGTATTTTCAACTTAACAAGATTTTCAACTCATGATAGATTTGTCTGGATGCAATTTTGAAAACGAATCTATCACAAAGCTTTTCTTAAAGAATTGTTTGCGTAAATCTTTCCTTGACATATAAGTAGGAATAGAACCACCCATGTATCAAGTACACAGGAAGTGAGAGAAATTTGAAACATTGTACCTAACGATGGCCACTTTGTTCCCATTACCTTCTTAAAACTGCTGATACAGACCTCAGAAGCATGTTTGCCGCACAAGCCACTGTGTAAAGCTGCTGAGCTAATGGCCCAGGGAACTGTGACTAAGGACTCCTTGGTGATCTGCCTCAAAACTTCATTTTATCAAGTGAGCAAATCATATCACACCAAGGGAAAAATGTAAGTAAAAAGTGCAGCACACTGGAGGAAAAAAACCAAAAAAACAAAAAACTAAAAATGCCACTCAAATCAAATAGGGTGAGTTAATGGCCATAAGTGAATAAAAAAAAAAAAATATATATATATATATATATATGCATGTGTATATATGTGTGTATATATATGTATGTGTATACATATATAGAGAGAGATAGAAATATAGATTAGATTGTGCTGGCTTGATTAATTCTAAATGCAGCTAGAAAATTTGATTCTGTCATTAGAGCAAGGAGTTAGAAAGAGCATTTGGCTATTTACTTTAGGCATCATATTATGAATGTTGTATCAGCTTATTACATCATTAATGAAGCACAGTATTGGATTTGGTTATTTGACACTTTTAAATAATAATACCATAGGCCAAGTATCTAAATATTAAATCTAGATCTAAGGTATTTAAATATTAAAGCCTCTAGATATGCTTTCTATTCTGTAGTTTTCTTGGTCACCCTACATAATTTAGATTTAATGTAAAAATCCAATTCTAGAAGTTTTTTTTTTTTTAATTTTTCTCTTCTCCTGATACCCCAAATGTAATCTTCCTACATACACTGTTTGCTTTGCATCCAAATAATGTATGGATTTTATCTGTTTGTTTTAGCTCCATTCCCAGCATGAACAGACTCCATTGTCTCAGGCCTAAAGCACTGCAAGATAATCCCACCTGTCCCCTTCCTTCCATCCTAACCAATCCTCCAACAACAATTTCACACAGCAACTATAAAAACTTCAAAAAATAGCAATAAGACAATATTACCCCCCATTGACTCTTTAATAACTCTCACCTATATTTACCATAGCATCCAAATTATTATGTCTGCAATGCCATATACTGTCTACTCTTGACTTGTGCAATTCCGTCTCGTTACATTCTCTCCCAGGCTTACCAACCACACTGAGCATTTATATCTTCTCAAAATCAAGCTCTTCCATAACTCAGACCCTTTGCATTTGCTTTTCTTCTTTGTAGAACTTCCCTGTCCCTCACACTAATGAACTTTCTAAAAGATGAATACCACCCTGGATGTTATTCATTTCAATACACTGTTATTTCTTTTATTAATTGTACCAATCACAATTTGCCTAATAACTAGCACATGGAAGTACTCAAAACTCAGTGAAGTAAATAAACAAACAAACATTTGCCTTGTTTTTGATACACATTCCAATGACTGGGACATGGTCTCTGACCTCATGAAGCTTGCATTCTCTGTGATATATATAAACAAATTTCTCTAACAACAGGTGGAACAAACTAAACACACTACACAAAAAAGTAGACTTCTACTGAAGTAGAGATAAAGAGCAGTTTCAGGGGCACATTAAAAAGGGCTTGATGCCTGGCATGGTGGCTCATGCCTGTAATCCTATCTCTCTGGGAGGCCGAGGTGGGCGGATTGTTTGAGCTCAGGAGTTCGAAACCAGCCTGAGCAAGAGCGAGACCCCATCTCTACTAAAAATACAAAGAAATTAATCAGACAACTAAAAATACATAGAAAAAATTAGCTGGGCATGGTGGCACATGCCTGTAGTCCCAGCTACTCGGGAGGCTGAGGCAGAAGGATCGCTTGAGCCCAGGAGTTTGAGGTTGCTGTGAGCTAGGATGACGCCACGGCACTCTAGCCCGGGCAACACAGTGAGACTCTGTCTCAAAAAAAAAAAAAAAAAAAAAAAAAAGGGCTTGGATAACCTGTGCTAATAAATTAACTCATAAGTATCAGAAGTTTAATACAACAAAGGCTTAACTCACACTAAGTTGATTGGGTGGGGCTTTCTAGGAGAACACTTTTCATGACAGGAACTGAAGATAGTGCCTCATTTGGCTCTTCCCTCTCAACACATGCCTTTTAGGTCACTGATACAGGGAAGGAAGCTGCAGAGGATCTTGTGACAGTTCTTAAATGTATCACTTCCACCCACAGCCAATTGGCAGTCACATGGTCCCTCCTAACTGCAAAGGGGCTGGGAATTGGGTAAGAACTCATGGACCATCCATTATCTGTAAATGTACCCCTACACAGGGGAGGTGATTTGTGAAGACTGAGGATTTATTAACCCAACAGAGGCTAATTAATGACTGAGAATTTTGTGAATTGAAAATATGTCACGAGTTTTAAAACTATGCTATGCAGTAGCTATAAGTATGAAAGATAATTACATATTTCCCTTGTGTAAAACAGTACAATGTTGTTTCCCATTTTCTTCCAGAATGCTTCACCTAATATGGCACAATAATCCTGTAGGGCTGCAATGTAAAACTGCGTATGCGTCTTTGGGTCCACTCTAGATAAAATATAGCAGACAATACTCTTCAGTTTAAGAAATCATTTGCATTTTCTCACTTAAAGAGACACGTGTATTAAATGTATTTTCAACTTAACAAGATTTTCAACTCATGATAGATTTGTCTGGATGCAATTTTGAAAATGAATCTATCACAAAGCTTTTCTTAAAGAATTGTTTGCGTAAATCTTTCCTTGACATATAAGTAGGAATAGAACCACCCATGTATCAAGTACACAGGAAGTGAGAGAAATTTGAAACATTGTACCTAACGATGGCCACTTTGTTCCCATTACCTTCTTAAAACTGCTGATACAGACCTCAGAAGCATGTTTGCCGCACAAGCCACTGTGTAAAGCTGCTGAGCTAATGGCCCAGGGAACTGTGACTAAGGACTCCTTGGTGATCTGCCTCAAAACTTCATTTTATCAAGTGAGCAAATCATATCACACCAAGGGAAAAATGTAAGTAAAAAGTGCAGCACACTGGAGGAAAAAAACCAAAAAAACAAAAAACTAAAAATGCCACTCAAATCAAATAGGGTGAGTTAATGGCCATAAGTGAATAAAAAAAAAAAAATATATATATATATATATATATGCATGTGTATATATGTGTGTATATATATGTATGTGTATACATATATAGAGAGAGATAGAAATATAGATTAGATTGTGCTGGCTTGATTAATTCTAAATGCAGCTAGAAAATTTGATTCTGTCATTAGAGCAAGGAGTTAGAAAGAGCATTTGGCTATTTACTTTAGGCATCATATTATGAATGTTGTATCAGCTTATTACATCATTAATGAAGCACAGTATTGGATTTGGTTATTTGACACTTTTAAATAATAATACCATAGGCCAAGTATCTAAATATTAAATCTAGATCTAAGGTATTTAAATATTAAAGCCTCTAGATATGCTTTCTATTCTGTAGTTTTCTTGGTCACCCTACATAATTTAGATTTAATGTAAAAATCCAATTCTAGAAGTTTTTTTTTTTTTAATTTTTCTCTTCTCCTGATACCCCAAATGTAATCTTCCTACATACACTGTTTGCTTTGCATCCAAATAATGTATGGATTTTATCTGTTTGTTTTAGCTCCATTCCCAGCATGAACAGACTCCATTGTCTCAGGCCTAAAGCACTGCAAGATAATCCCACCTGTCCCCTTCCTTCCATCCTAACCAATCCTCCAACAACAATTTCACACAGCAACTATAAAAACTTCAAAAAATAGCAATAAGACAATATTACCCCCCATTGACTCTTTAATAACTCTCACCTATATTTACCATAGCATCCAAATTATTATGTCTGCAATGCCATATACTGTCTACTCTTGACTTGTGCAATTCCGTCTCGTTACATTCTCTCCCAGGCTTACCAACCACACTGAGCATTTATATCTTCTCAAAATCAAGCTCTTCCATAACTCAGACCCTTTGCATTTGCTTTTCTTCTTTGTAGAACTTCCCTGTCCCTCACACTAATGAACTTTCTAAAAGATGAATACCACCCTGGATGTTATTCATTTCAATACACTGTTATTTCTTTTATTAATTGTACCAATCACAATTTGCCTAATAACTAGCACATAGAAGTACTCAAAACTCAGTGAAGTAAATAAACAAACAAACATTTGCCTTGTTTTTGATACACATTCCAATGACTGGGACATGGTCTCTGACCTCATGAAGCTTGCATTCTCTGTGATATATATAAACAAATTTCTCTAACAA
>NW_012148330.1:743975-746209 GCF_000956105.1 Propithecus coquereli
TGAGGAACACAGGAGGGGTGCCTAGCATTGCCATTATGGACCAGAGGAGATAGGACATTAAGTCAGGAAAGTAAGGACGTTTTCTCCCAAAGTTTTGTATTGCTAAAATATTCTTAGCACAGCCAAGAAATTATATAAACATCTTGCTTCAGAAAAAAATTGGACCAGGCTTACTCCATTATTTTACATTTTTCTATAACAAAAGAGCTATAATTTTATAATGAGTATAAATGTGGAAATTTTAGAAGTGTGTTTTCTTGCCAAGTGTACCAGGATTCCTAAATTGTATGACTGAAAATGTAGCTGTAATTTATTTACTCCAGGAAATTTTCTCATTTTCTTATATGGTCTCAGCATTGCAAGAACAAACCAAGCAAGGTTGGAAATCAAATCTATTGTCCAAGATTTGGTTTCTCCGCCATTATTTAGACACATGTATAAATTTTTTTCACAGCAATTACCTAGTCCAGGGTGTTCTATTATCTCAATTTTGCCAAGATTAACAAGGACTTAAAATCTTCTTCCAAAATGTTGCAGAACAGTGTTATTCACAGAGAAAAAGACATTTGTGTTTCAAATGAGCCAATTACATGAAATCTCATATTCCTGTGTCAGTTTTAGAGGACATAGTTTCTCTATACATACTAGCTTGGATCCACATTGCACAGAAATATCTAATATGACTTTTGTGGTATTTGAAAAAGAGAAAATGCCTCAGCAAGAAATCTAATTAAATAATAATAATAATGATGAAAAATTATGGCTGTTCTTGTTTGGCCAAAAATAACAATGATGGATATTAAAGCCAGAGGATGAAGTAAGAAGGAAACCACTTGGAAAATGCTTGGATTCAGGCAACATAGTCTTTACATGTTGCTAATAAAGTGGCAAGAAACACTGTAAATTCACCCAGTATTACAGCCCAGTCATGCCCATGCTATTCTTTCTCATAGAGCCCTGGACTTTCCCTTCATAGCACTTGCCACTTTTGTTATTATAAACATGTGTGATAGTTTTATTAACACCCTCCTCCCTAGGTAGAACATAAACTCCATGAATATAAGGAGTGTGGCTATTTTATCTCCCTGATTGGCACATTATAAATCTTCAATACATATTTAAAGCAAGTTATTGAATGAAAGATTAGAAAATTGTTTCATAAGTAATAGAATTTTGATTACTTCTCTAGAGTGTATCTGCCTTGTATTTTATTGTTTATATTATAAGGGAAAATCATGTGACCCATGGTGTACCTCCAGTGTCTGTGAAAAAAAAATACCATATTGGGAACTATGGACACACATGGCTTACAGTGGAGATCCCACAACCAGTTGAGCATTCCTGCTCTTTCTGGTTTCATGCTACACTAAAGATGACAATTAATAAAGGATAATTGTCTCGTATCACCCTTTCGCATAGAATAGGACATTATTCACAGACTGGCAAACACAAAAGAAGTCTTATAAAAAATCAAACATTCATAAGTTGAAAAACATTTGTGCTATAATTTTTGAGGTTTCCAGGCCAAAAAAATTCAATTGTCAATTATTTAAATAACTAAGAAAAACATGTTATGAAGAATAAAAATAATTAAAATTACACAAGGGCCTACAATATACCTCTAACATAGGTAACTTCAATAAAATAAAACTTTTCAGTGTTCTGAATATAGTAAGTCAGATACCGTAAGTCCTCACTGTCATCAATAGGTTCTTGGAAACTATGACTTTATGTAAAATGACACATGATGAAACCAACTTTTTTTCTCATCAAGGTTATAATGAAATTCCATCAAAGGAAATAATGTTATTTGAGGACCTGGTGTACCTTGTTTTGCTTAAAGTCAGTTTTCAAGAAGCTATCAATGATCTTAAGAGTGGACAATAAAGTTCCTATAAACTGCCTTTATTTAGTCATGTACTTATTTGCTGGTATTCCAGGCCTGGGTTAGACTGCATTCTGAGTGCTAAAAAAGTCAGGCTTCTTCCTCTATGAGTTTTAGGTCTTTTGGAAAATTGGGATGACTTGGAGTTGCAGTGTGTTCCTCTTTGGCACACAAAGACCTACTAAAGTAACAGGATAAAGTAGAAAGACCATATTATTAGTCATAGCATACCAAGGGGAAAGTTTTAATTTGTATAAATTATTAGGTGCATTGACTTCAGGTAGGTAAGTTAATTTTTCTGGCCTTAATATATATGTTATAATATTAACTGTACTACCAACATCCAATG
>NW_012148330.1:746259-748782 GCF_000956105.1 Propithecus coquereli
AGAAACACTGACTTTGCTATAAAGACTGAGACTAAAACAAAAACAAATCACCACCATTGGTTTAGAATATAAAACTCTCTCAATATAGAATAGATTCAGCATTAGAATCTGAATTAGAATTAGAATTATCAGAATCTAGAATTTACAATATAACAGCACAAGGCGGTCTTGGCTAAAACAAAATATGAATTTCTGAACTCAAGGGGTGTTCTTTCTTGACTCTTTATATTTATTAATCAATAAATAGAATGTTATATATATGTACAGAAACTGTGTGTGTGTGTCTGTGTGTACAGGCATATCTCATGGATATGAAAGTTGGGGTGGCTGTGGCAATTTCTTAAAATAACACAACAATGAAATTTGCTGTCTTGATGG
Source organism: Propithecus coquereli (assembly GCF_000956105.1). Classification (NCBI taxonomy): domain Eukaryota; kingdom Metazoa; phylum Chordata; class Mammalia; order Primates; family Indriidae; genus Propithecus; species Propithecus coquereli. The sequence continues at coordinate 746,638 of NW_012148330.1, forward strand.
ACTCTTCCTTTCATGAAATATATCTCTGTGGTATGCAATGGTATTTGATAGCATTTTACCCACAGTAGAATGTTTTCAAATTTAAAGTCAACCTTCTCAAAATCTGCCACTGCTTTATCAACTAAGTTTATGTACTAAACACTTTGTTGTCATTTCATCAGTGTTTACAACTTCTTAACCAGGGGTGGTTTCTATCTCAAGAAACCACTTTCTTTACTTATTCATAAGAAGCAAGTCTTCATCCATGTAAATTTTAACAAGAGGCTGCAGCAATTCAGTCATACCTGCAGGCTTCACTTATAATTGTATTAATAGTTCTGTTGCTATTTCCATCATATCTGTAGTTACTTTCTCCAATGAAGTCTTGTACACCTCAAAGCTATCTTGAGAGATGAGGGTTGGAATCAGCTTCCTCCAAATTCCTGTTAATATTGATAGTTTGGCCTTCTCCCATTAATCAAAATGTTCTTAATGGTATCTAGAACAGTGAATCCTTTCTAGAAGGTTTTCCATTTATTTTGCCCTGATCCATCAGAGGAATCACCATGGCACCTACAGCTTACGAAATGTAGTTCTTAAATAGTAAGACTTGAAAGTTGAAATTATGGCCGGGCATGGTGGCTCGTGCCTGTAATCCTAGCACTCTGGGAGGCTGAAGAGGGAGGATTGCTTGAGCTCAGGAGTTTGAGACCGGCCTGAGCAAGAGCGAGACCCCGTTTCTACTATTAATAGAAAAGAAATTAGCCAAACAACTAAAAATAGAAAAAATTAGCTGGGCATGGTGGCACATGCCTGTAGTCCCAGTTAGCTGGGAAGCTGAGGCTGACGCCACGGCACTCTAGCCCAGGCAAGAGAGTGAGATTCTGTCTCAAAAAAAAAAAAAAAAAAAAAAGTTGAAATTACTACTTGATCCATGGGCTACAGAATAGATGCTGTGTTACCAGGCATAAAAACAACATTGATTTCCATGTTCATCTCCACCAGAGCTCTTGGGTGACCATGTGCATTGTCAATGAACAGGAATATTTTGAAAGGAATCCTTTTGTTTGAGTAGTAGGTCTCAACAGGGGCCTTAAAATATTCAGGAAGTCATGCTGTAAACAGGATGTTCTATCATCCAAGCTTAAGGGCCCCAGGATTTTTGGAATGGTAAATTAGCACTGGCTTGAACTTCAATACACATTACAAGATACTTTATTCCTTGACAAAAGAGTCAGCCTGTCCTTTGATACTTTGAGGCCAGGCATTGGCATCTCCTCTCCAGCTTCAAAAGGCTGAGATGACATTTTCTTCCAATAGAAGGCTATTTTTTCTTCACTGAAATTCTGTCTCTTAGTGTAACCACTTTCATAAATTATCTTCTGGATAACTTACTGCAGCTTCTGTATCAGTACTTGTTTTACCTTGCCCTTTTATCTTACATATACAGCTTCTTTCCATAAATCTCATAAACCAACCTCTGATAGCTACAAACTTTTCTTCTGTAGGATCATCACTTCTCTCTGCCTTCATAGAATTGAAGAGTTAGGACCTTGTTCTGGATTAGGCTTTTGCTTAAGAAAATGTTGTGGGTGGTTTGATTTTCTATCCAGACTACTAAAAGTTTCTTCCTATCGGCAATAACACTGTTTTGCTTTCTTATCACTCCTATGTTCACTGGAGTAGCACTTTTCATTTCCTTTAAGGAACTTTTCCTTTGGATTTACAACGTGGCTAACTGTTTGGCACATAAGGCCTAGCGTTTAGCCTGTCTCAGCTTTTGACATGCCTTCCTCACTAAGCTTCATCATTTCTAGCTTTTGATTTAAAGTGACAGACTTGAGACTCTTTCTTTCATTTGAAACCTTAGAGGCCATTGCAGGGTTATAACCTGGCCTAATTTCAATAGTACTGTGTCTCAAGGAATCCCAAGGAGAGGAAGTGAGATGAGGGGATGGTCAGTCAGTGGAATAGTCAGAACACACAAAATTTTTCTTGATTAAGTTCACCATCCTGTACGGGTGCAGTTCATGGTGCCCCACAACAATTACAGTAGTAACATCAAAGATCACTGAGCACAGATCACCATAATAGAGATAATAATAATGAAAAACTATGAAATAGTATGAGAATTACCAAAATGACGCAGAGACATAAGTGAGCACA
>NW_012148330.1:751712-758848 GCF_000956105.1 Propithecus coquereli
TTAGAGAATCAATCATCAGGTGTTCTAGAATTGACCTCAATTTAGAATTGAATATTAATGAAGAAAAAAAGTTTAAATTTGTAAACAGGGTCATTTTTTTTTAATCTGTAATACACACACACACACACACACACGCACACACACACACACACACACACACACACACCCAAAAGTTTTGCAGAATCTGGTCTTGATTTAACATTATGAGAAACTAATACCTTTCAAAAATCCTAAAAGGAAACTTGACCACTGTTTCAACTCTTCATTGTATTTATGACAACCATTAAGCTGTACAAATGCCAGCTGCCAGAATTCATTAGGATTATATGAGAATTCCCTTTTGAACCCTCTGAAATTCATTGATTGATTCTGAGTATCTACCATTCCTATCAGTTAAGGTTAAACTAGAAACAGCTATTCACTGTTGGGTGGATGCAGCTGGCGTTGACATATAAGGGCCATTAACTGGCTTCTAATATGCATTTGTGAAAAAAAAGTACCTTAGATACTATGATTGGTACATTGAACTAATAATGAAAATGCTTTTTCCTCTGGCTTACTGTTTATCAATTGATGCATGTGCTCTTACAGGAGGAAAATATCAATTTTTTGAGCCTTGGCAGACTCCTCTGCACTGCATCTATTGCTTATGGTGATTGAATGCTAAGGACCATGTGAAATGCCAAAGAGGAAAATACCTTACTGGAGAATTACATATTAGGAATTCTCATCCAGGGACTATCCGCAAAACTGCTGAACAATAATAGAGCTAATTTCCAATATGGCGTGATAATGACAACATGATGATCTAATCCAAGAAAGAGCATTGTTAAAACTTGGAAATAGAGACCCTTTCAGAAATACATAACAGGGAGAACAGTTTTTCTAATGGCTTATCATTCATGAAAGACGGAGAGATGGAACTCTATTATTGGGCTCAGTTTGGAGGGTTTTTTAAAATTTTCTTTTCTTTTTCTTTTTTTTTTCCTTTTTTTTGCCAAGAGTTATTTTAGAATAATTACTGCATGCAGATTTTTAGAGTCACAACATTTTTAATGAGCCTTATGTATACAGGGCATCTTTCTTTGTCATCTGGAAATAAAAAATATTACTAACCTTTAGGGGCTATAAAATTTAATCAAGGTTTAATTGGTCCTTTTAAGACCCTATAAAATTTTCATTAATCAAGATTTCATATGAAAATATTTTTAATAATACATTTTTCTAAACTAGCATCTCCCAGCCAAAGACACCAAAGGACAGCCTTTAGATAATTCATTACCTTGATTTAATCCAATTGTTTTTCCTAATCCAAAATCATTTTATTTTTTGTTACTCAGGAAATGAATATTGATTTTAGGGAATATGGAAGGAAAGCAAGCATTTATTTTTAACTTTTACCTGTAGTTTTTGTTAATCAACTCTAAAATTGAAAATGGAGAAAACTGTGATTACAAAGAGAAAGAAATGAAAAAAAAACAGTAGGAAAAGCATAAATAAATCATTTATATTAACATAGACATAAAATAAGAAAATGCCTGGAAACTATAAGCTTGAAAAGCAAAACCTGGTGTAGTTCGGAGAATAATGCTTCCTCCACCCTCTCATTTTAAATGCCAAAAATAGTGTAACTGGCAGAATAATGCCCTCCACCGTCCCACTTTAAATGCCCTGCAACCTGTGAATATGTTAGTTTACATGACAACGGAGATTTTGCAGATGCAATTAAATTAAGGATTTTGGGATAAATGCGTTATCCTGGGTTATCAAGGTGGGCCCAATATAATTATAAGTGTCCTTAAGAGAGTCAAAGAAGGAAATTTGACTATGAAAACAGAGAACCAGAATGACATAGCCTGGGATAGACTCTGTAAGCCACCAATGGCTTTGAAGATGGATGAACACCTCTGTAAACCAAGGAATTCATCCAGCCCCTAAAAACTGGAAAAACTAGTAACCCATTCCCCAGATATTCCAGATGTAATACAGTACTAACAATACATTGCTTTTAGCCCATTGAGACTCATGTCACACTTCCAACCTACAGAACTGAAAGATATTAATGCTGCACGGTTTTAAACCACTAAATTTGTGGTAATTGGTTACAGAAGCCATAAGAAACGAGTATACCCAGCTAACTCACCAACATTAGAAAGTAGCTTTGCCAGAGAGTGACATCAGCAAGATGGCTGACTAGAAGCACTTAGCACTCATTTCCCCCCAAAGATAGTCAAAACAACAAATAAACACTAAGGGTTGATAAGCATAACTAAAGGAAAGTGTTAGAGTATATTAAAGGAGTAACAGGAACCCTGGTGAGCATAGAAACCAAGGATAGCCACATAGAGAATGGGAAGGAAAACCTGGCCTCCACCATCCCATTCCCTAGCCCAGATCAGCTCAGAACCAGGAGGAACTTTGCCTTGTAGGGAAAAAGTAAGCAAGAGGATTTCAGCATCTCCTATCAACAACTTGGATACCTACAGTCCTTACAAGTAGGGACACCTGCAGTCTTCACAGGCACCAAGCCCAGCTGAGGGACTTCCTAGAGTGTACACAGTTGTGCTTCCCCCAGAGAAGGAGCCAAAATTGTGCCTCACCCCCTGAGGCACAGTGTGGCTACTGCACTACACCATCTTGGAAATGGAACTGCTGTTGGAACGTGTCCTGCTCTCAGGGCAAGTGGCCATGACACCCTTCCTTCCCTGAAGCATAGCCACAGCTGAACCACTCCTGCCTGGTGGCTCAACACCCCCTAGCTGAGCTGCAGGCAAGCTAATGTTACACTCTACCGGCCCTGGGGGCACTCCACTTACCCCTCTCGGTTGCAGCAGGAGCCTGAGCTGAAGCTATTCACCGTCTCCTGGGGAAATGGTAGCTTGATGGGGCTGCTACAATCACCTCTCCCAATGGCTGCTGCATCCAGCACCTCAGGGCTCAAGCTAACGCTGTGTAAACCCTCCCAAGGAAATGGTGCCTTGGTAGAGCGACAACATCTATCCTTCCCAGTCCCCGCTGTGCCCTACCCCTAGGGCCTGTGCTAAAGCTGTGTATTGCCTCCTGAGGAAATGGTTCTATGGCAGAGTCGTTCCATACACTTCTCTCTATCATTGCTGCACTTTTACCCCCATCCCAGAGCTGATTCAATGCCCTACATCCTGGGTAAATGGTGCCTTGTTAGCCTAGAGCAGTTAAGCCTCCTGCACCTGAGCTAAAGAGGAACACTGCCTCCTAGAAAAACAGCACTTTGGCTTCCCAGAGTAGTCCTTGCCCTCTTTTCAGAATACCTAAATTGAAGCAGTGTTCTGCCTCCCAGAAAACTTTGCCTTGGCCACCTAGAGCAGTTGTGCTCCCCTATAGCAAAGCTGAAGCAGCACTCTATATCTAGGGAATGGTGCCTTGGCCACCCAGACCAGTCATGACCCCTGGGCCTGAGCTGAAGTGCCACAACACCTTCCAGAGACATAGTGCCTTGGCTAAGCTGAGCAGTCATACAACCCATGGATAAGCTAATATGATATCCCACATCCTGGGGAAACAGCAGTGGTTGAGCTGAGATGTCCTGACCTACAGGCCAAACAATGCTAGTACCCTGGTTCTCTGGAGCTGGAGCCAGACTAGCCTCCCAGAGTCTGAGATGCTGAGACATCTTCCTTCTCAGGGTGGAGAGACATAGCTGTGTTGCTCCCTGCCCTACAGGGCCCAAGCAACAGATGTGCTCCTCCATTCTGATGACCTTACTGCTATTGAACCTGGCCTCACAGAGTCGGGGATGCTGCTAAATCCCACCGTCCCAGGGTTCAGTGACCAATATATGATGGCTCATCCCCTGGGACCTGAGTTGACACTGAACTCCATTTGCTCTTGTTCTCAAATTGAAGCCATATGTTATTGCTTGGGTGTAAAGCTCCAGAACACCTCTTCATCGCTGGAGCTGGGACAGTGCTGTGCCCTGACCCCTAGGGTCAGAGTCACAGCTGCAACCTGTACCCTTGGGCCCAAGCTGCCAGGAGGTGCCTCAGAATCACAGATCCTGGCTCTGTGGGCAATCTACATCCAATTTTTCTCAAGAGAGTGAACTTGCATCCCAAAACCCAGATGCCACAATAGGTTTTCAAGACCCTGAATCTAAGACCCCAGCTCCACAGACACTTAGAGCACCTGCATCCTGGAACTCAATGCCACAGCAATTACTTGCAGGCTGTGTCAGACTCAATACTCAGAGTAATCCCCTTAACTAAATCTCCCCATCCTGGAGAAAATGAGACTAGAAGGACCCCAAAAGTCATTGCCCCTGAGGATCTTAACAATCTACACCACCACCACCACCACCACCACCACCACCACAATTGTCACCAACTTCTATAGCCTAGGCCACTGAGAAATTCACAGTTATCACCGATCTTGGTTATAGCTAAAGAAGCTGCATGGAGGCTATACCACTGTATCTACTTGAAATCAGAGTCATAACACCCTTTCCAACTAACACATTATGAATTATCTGCACATAAAAGTTTTTCTCTATGAAATCCACTCTGTAAAGTTTGGAAGAAGTGATTATTTCAATGGATGCACAGACATCAAGGAGAAGACACACACATACACACACACACACACACACACACACACAAACAAACAAAAAAGCAGGAAAATATGGCATCACCAAAGGAACACATTAACCCTCCAGTAACAGACAACAAAGAAAATAAAATCTATAAATTGCCAGAAAAGAAATTCAAAATAATGATTTTTAAGGAAACTCAGCAAGTTTGAATTCTCAGCAAGAGAATTCAAACAAACAATTCAAAAAAAATCAGAAAAACAATTCATAATCTAAATGAGAAATTTAACAAAGAGATAGGTATAATAATAAAGAGAAACCTTTAAGCTACATAATTCAATAAACAAAATAAAAATACCATAGAAAGCTTTGACAGCAGACAAAGTCAAGCATAAGAAAGAATCTCAGAACTTGAAGTTGAGTTGTTTGAAATTACTTAGTCAGAGGGGAAAATACATATAAGAACAAAAAGAGTGAGGACAGCCTATAGGACTTATGGAACACCATTAAGTGAATAAACATTTGCATTATGAGATTTCAAGGAGAAGAGGAAAAATAGGGAGAGAAAGGTTATTTAATGAAATAATTCCTGATAACTTTCCAAGTCTTGGAAGAGATATGGACATCCAGATACATGAAGCTCAGAGGTTCCCAAACAGATTCAACCTGAAGAAGTCCTCAACAAGACATATTATATTTAAACTGTCAAAAGTCAAAGGCAAAGAGAGAACTTCAAAGGGAGCAGGAGAAAAGTGTCATGTCACATATAATGAAATGACTATTAGACTATCAGCAGATTATTCTGTGAAAACCCCACAAACCAGGACAGATTGAGATGATAAATTTAAAGTGCTGAAAGAAAAAAAAAAACCCTGTTAGCCAAGAATTGTATATTCAGCAAACTTGTTCTTCAAAAATGAATGAGAAATAGTCTTTCTCAGAGAAACAAAAGTTGTGGGAATTCATCACCACTAGACCTGCCTTTCAAGAAATGCTTAAGGGAGTTCTTACAGTAGAAACAAAAGAGTGTTAATTACTAATATGAAAACATGAAAGTAAAAAATTCACTGAAAAAGTAAATATATAATAAAATTCACAATATCCCAATAATACTGTTACGGTGCTCTATAAATCAGATCTCTAGTATGAAGGTTAAAAGTCAAAACAATAAAAAATAACAATAGCTATGATAAGTTAAGAAATATATAATATTAGAAGATATAAATTGTGACATTAAAAATATAAATTTTAGGGGGAGGGTAAAAATCTAGAGTTTTTGTATATGATTGAAGTTAACATATTATCGGTATAAAATAGTCTATTATAACTTTAAGATATTTTATGTAAGCCTCATGGTCACTACAGAGAAAAACCTATATCGGATATACAAATGATAAAGAGAAAGGAACAGAAATTTAGCACCAAAGAAAATCACCGACTCACAATGACAAACTACAAAAGAGGAAGAAATTAACAGAGGGCTTACAAAACAACCAGAAAACAACTAACAGAATGGCAGTATTGAGTCTTTATCTATCAATAATTACTTTCAATGTAAATGGATTAAATTCTCCAATCAAGAGACACAGAATGACTAAATGTATTAAAAAAAAAAAACAAACAAAAACAAGATCCAACTATGTGCTACTTACAAGAGACCCAGTTTAGACTTAAGGCTACATAACTAAAAGTAAAGTGAAGGAAAATATTTCATGCAAATGATAATCAAAAGATAACAGGTGGCTATACTTACATCAGAAAAATAGATTTCAACTCAAAAATGGTCACAAGAGACAAAGAAGGATTTCATTTAATAATAAAGGGCATAACTTATCAAGAAGCTATAACAATTATTAACGTATATGCACCCAACATTGGAACATGCAAATGCATAAAGCAAATATTAGTGGACATGAAGGGAGAAATAGCAATACAATAATATTATAGTAGGGACTTCAAACTCCACTTTCAACAGTGAACAGAACAACCAGACAAAAAATTAAAATAAAAAGTAAATACTGGAACTGACTTCACTTGAGACAAAATGGATCTATCAGATATATAAAAATTTTCTATTCAACAGCAGCAGAATACACATTCTTCCCAAGTCCACATACATTTTCTGGGATAATCCACAGGATAGGCCAAATGAAATCTTAATAAATTTTAAAAAATTAATATCATATCAAGTATTTCTGACCACAATGTTATAAAACTAGATCTCAATAGCAGGAGAAATTTTAGAAACTATACAAATACACTGAAATTAAACAACATACTCCTAAGAAACCAATGGGTCAATGAAGAAATTAAGAATGAAATAAAAAATTTCCAGAGACAAATGAAAATGGAAAAACAACATACCAGAACCTATGGAATATAGCAAAAGCAATACTCACAAAGAAGTGTCTAGCAATAAATGCCTACATAAAAAAAAATTAGAAAGAGCTCAAATAAACAACCTAATACTGCACCTTACAGAACTCAAAATACAGTAATAAATTAACCCAAAAATTAGTAGAAGAAAAGAAGTAATAAAGATCAGGAGAGAAATAAATAAAAGACTAATAAAAAA
>NW_012148330.1:768449-769906 GCF_000956105.1 Propithecus coquereli
TGAATAGTCAATATATTTTCTCTTCCTTATGATTTTCTCAATAACATTTATTTTCTCTAGCTTTATAGTGAGAATACTCTATAATACATACAATACACAAAATATTTGTTAATTGTTTATGCTAATGGTGAGGCTTGTGGTCAACAGCAGGCTATTAGTAATTAAGTTTTGAGGGGAGTCAAAAGTTATATTCATATTTTTGACTGCACAAGGGTCAGTGACACTAGCACCCACATTGTTCAAGGGGCAACTGTATACTATTTGATAAATATGGATGATTCTATGTAACCTCTTTTTTTTTCCTGGTTAGATAGAACAAATCGACATATATCATCTCAAAGTTGCTGAGAGTTTAACACTGGCTACTCTTCTCAAAGAGGAGTGACCTTAGCTACCCTATGTCATTTCTCTAAGTGCTGTTTTTGTCATCTCTGAAATAATAATATACACGTGACAAGACATAAATTATCAAAGTGAAAGAGATTCTAGTCTTTTCTTGTTATTATCCTCTAAAACCAATTCTGTCTTTAATCACTATAATCATTTCTCCTCCCTTGATCTGTAAGTTTCACCTTAACTAGAAAGCCACCTCGGTATTTGTGAAGACTAATAAGACCAAAAGGAGATGGAAGAAAGATGACAGATGAAAACAAGAACTGGAAAACACTTTTCAGATATAGGGAAGGGTGTAGTTTGGGAAGAGATGTTCTGGTAAAGCACTTAGATGATATGAGAGATAAAATAATAAGATTTTAAAGAACCATTACTTGGGCATTATGTATTTCCTTCATCATTTCTAAGAACTGAAAATAACCAATTTAACTACCTTGTCATTTCTCATTACAGGGAATATTTTCTTTTAGCTGAATTAGTGCTCTGGGATTTGAACACGTGGGTCACAGTTTCATACATTTCTCAACCCCTTGGTCAAAATCCGGTGAGGACCAAAGGAAGTGATGTGTAAAAAGCCTTCAGCACTTTGTCCTGCACACACAAAGCCCTAGTAAAAACCAACAATGCTATCCATTAAATTTTATTTTTCTTGAATATTTTTCCTCTTTCATAATCTTGCCTCGAGTATATTTCTGCTACATTTTCTCACAACAATAAAGGAATGGGAGTTTTGTTGCTGTGGTATTTCACAATTTATTGGTTTCACGTGGACGAGCATAACTGGCAACCTAAAACTACGTGTGATTATCTTCTTTTTTCAGCCAGTGTTTGTGAATATTTTCTCGAGAACTGCTCACCTATGACATCTCCCCCTGCCTCCCTCTAATCCTCCTTCTATTCATGATGCTGCTTAACCAGTTGTGTGGAAGCACAGACCTGAAATTTAATTTTGACTTTCTTTTTGGCACATGCACACGAAGGTGCTGTTTTTGCTGGTCCGTTTTACTCCTTTGCTTGCTAATGAGACAAGAAGTTGGCATATTTTACTCATTTGGTTTTGATTT
>NW_012148330.1:769956-772847 GCF_000956105.1 Propithecus coquereli
TTTTAATGCCTATGATGTCTAAAATATAGCTCATTTCCAAAAGAAACAATTATTAGTCCAGAATCATTCTTAATAAGTTCATGGCTTTGGCACAATGAATTATTTTTGTATTTGTTCATTTATTTGGGATTTTGAGTTGTGTTCTGCACATTTTCCAGTAAAATATGCTAGTAGTAGTGCACTGGCTGTGGTGGCTCAAACCTGTAATCCCAGTGACTTGGGAGGCTGAAGTGAAAGGAAAGCTTAAGGCCAGAAGTTTGAAACCGTCCTGGACAATGTAGCAAAACCCCATCTCTTAAAAAAACAAAAATTAAAAAAAAGCCAGATATGGTGGGGCATGCCTGTAGTACCAGCTACTCAGGAGGCTGAGGCAGGAATATTGCGTGAAGCCAGGAGCTTGAGGCTGCGGTGAGCTGTGATCATGACGCTGCACTCCAGCCTGGGCAATAGAGCAAGATTTTGTCTCTTTTTTTAAAACAAAAAAGCTACTAGTACATGTGAGTACTATAATGGTGCTGACAAACAGTAAATATGTTTTTATTTTAAAATCTAGTCATAATTGATTGTTTTTGTAAAGGATTGAGCTATTGATGACAGAGAAAAACACATTCAAAGGAAAACCTATTGCATGCCTAAGCAATGGAGAAATAAAAGAATTGAGCAGAAGGAGGGAAGAAAGAGATAGAAGAAATATAAGAATAAAATGAGATTGAAAGAGAAAAAAAGAGCACATACTACCACATGTAAGATGTTGGTTATCATGGAAAACAGCTAGCTCAAATTATACAGAGCATAAATAAGAAACAAAAATTATTGATAAAATAAATATTTTCAGGCAGAATTAGTAATAACATTCTTCAAATAATATTAATAATAAGGACCAGGAGAAAAGGGAATGACAGCCCAGCATAGAACTCTGTGGTACTAGTAGTATATGCAACAATGCAGATTCGTATATCTAGGAGAAAGGTGAATCCATTAATATTCTAAACATAAACTATATTTTTGTTATTATGAATTAGACATTTTAAAGTATATAATTTATAGTTTGTTGTTTATATTTATACTTGAATTATCTCTGAAGTTATTTGCATATACGTGTCATTCCAGCATATGGAGTCAATTATTGTCACCATGTTCTTAGGTTGGCTTAGTGCAGTTATAAGTTAAAGATCCCCGGCTAGTGCTGACGCATACATATGCTCATGGTGACGTATACCGATGCTGGAAATAAGTGATCCATATCTATCACTAACAAAATTCTGGTGCCCAGAATTTAGCAACTCTTACAAAATACTTTGTAAAAATTACGTCTATTGATTAAGTTTTATGTTGTTGCACTACCATACACTAATTCATGTCAACTAGTGATCCTGAGACTTCTCCCTTCTTCCTTGTCCAAGTTCAGCAGATTTTAATGAGAAAGTGTATCTCTAGTTTGTCTTTTTATCTCCATGTTCACTGCTGCTGTTTTTGTTTGAGCCTTGATGTTTTTGCCAATGTCTTCGTACATTTCCTTCCTCAAGTTCATGCATATCAAATGTACTTCCATGTTGCCATCAAAGAGCTCTATCAATGTGAAATTGTGATAATTCTCCTTTGCTTTAAACTCTCTAGAAAATGTACCCTATTTTCTACAGAACACAGACCAAGCCCCTTTCTATGCACAGAATTTTGCCCTTGAGGAGGCATATTTGAATCACTTTTACATCATTTCTTCCCTCTCCTGAATCATTTCATTGTGCCTCTTCAGGGGCTCTGAACATCTTAGAGTTTCCCCAAAGGTCTGTATTGATTTGTGCACCCACTGCAGGTGCAGCAGCCTTTGTCATACGTCCACTTTTTTCTTTCCTTCAAAAGTTAAGTGCTGAGTTCTCATCATCAAAAGTTTATTGCCTGCTACATAAAGCCTCCCTGGGTTTTGTCCAGACTGTTCTTCTCCACCTACATTCCTAACTCCCTAGACCTCTCAATGCTTTTGGAATTATATATTCATTTCTGTAGTGCATCTGTAACCTAGGTTTTCATAATAACATTCGACATGTTATATTGTGTTAATATAATTTCAAATATGTTTGATTGTGAGCTCCTTATTATATTTCCAATATATAAAACACAACCTGACACACGGTAGGGGTTCACAAGATTTGCCTAATTTAATTATACAAATTTATTAATCTACTGGCTAATAGTATTGCAACATTCTAATAGGAAGAGCCACTTAAATTTGGTTATTATGCATCTCAGCAGCTGAACATTTAAAAATAACCATTGCATGCGTTTTCTGGTTACTATGTCAGTTCATTTGCTATCCAATTATCACTCTGTTAAGCTGCACAATCCTGGAATTAATTTAGGCTTGGACTATTATGATACTTTCAAACTCTTTTCTGAGATACATTACAAACAATTGAGGAAATTGTAGTCTGTTCTCAATATTTGGTATTCCATGGAGAGTTTTCAAAAAAGCTGACAATTTGGAATCTAGGATCCTCTGGTGAGACTTCAACCATGAAATCAGCAAATATTATTTTAAAAAATTCCTCTGCTTCATGTGCACCAATCTTAAAACTAACATGTAAAATGAAATATTTACACCAATCAGTGTTCTTGTTGAGCTGTGAGGCTATGTTTCTCAAAGTGTGATCATTGGAACATCTAAATCTTATTCATGAGAGTTCTTGTTAAAAATTTGAATTCCCACAACCTACATAAGATCTACTCATCCTCTGTCAGAAAGGAATCTGAAAGTCTGTTTTACTTTTTTTTTAAATAACAATTATTTCAAGTAATTGTGATCAACACTAACTCCTGCTTTAGGGAAAGTACAGTTATAATAAAATCTGACAGCTGTTGTAGAGACATAGATGCCTGCTTTTGAAGTTGGATCC
>NW_012148330.1:782487-783043 GCF_000956105.1 Propithecus coquereli
TGCAAACAGCTATGAAGCAAAGGGGGGTGTTTTAGGAATTCTCTGATTGTGATCATGTAATGGATAAGAAAGATATGTTTAAATATTCTCCTAGTTGATGCTCAAATTGTTTTATTCGAAGGGAAAAATTACTTTTTCTTGTGTTTTATTTATTTATTTTTTTAAAGCTGTAACACTGGTACTTTAGGGATGGCTTCAAAAGTTACAATTTGAAACGTATTTGCAAAAGTAGCTGATATAGTCAACACAGCTACAATTCTATATAGTTCCAATGCTATCAATTCGTGTCACAATTTGTAAGTCTACTCAACAGAGAATTGTTTTTATAGCCTTTAATATATTATGGGAAAATATCATTGCACTATTTTAAGGCCCATAACTTTGAAAACAACATTTTGAATTACAATCTCATATTCTTTATGGTAGACGCCTGAAAATATCATAAAATCATGTAACTCTTTCTAAATTTTCTCATGTTATTTCAAAATTCAATAGCACTGAATACTTAGAAAAATGAGGAAAAATTTAATTTTATATAAACCTTCCACTCCTTATT
>NW_012148330.1:783093-784930 GCF_000956105.1 Propithecus coquereli
CCTTATCTTAAAATTCTCAGTTTCTAGTCTTTTCCATTTATCTAAATCTTATTTGTTATTCTCAACTCTCCCCTAGGAAGCTTAGCATATTAAGAATACATAATACTTTTTGTGAGTAATTATTTTACTTAATTGAATTGGATTCTTCCCCTACCCAGTTATCTCATTATTCACTTAATGGTTGCTCTTTTGTTTCTTTTTCTTCTTATTATTTTTCTTTATCTGCTAAACATCCTACAATGCACATAATGGTTCCTCTTGGTGATTGCTTGATTCATAAATTTTACTTACTAACACCCATTCATTAATATATTCATTAACAAGAAATCGTAATAAGGAAAGGCATAACCTTTAATATATGAATATGACTACACTTCAAAACTGATCAAATGATAGAATTTAAATAATAATCTCTTAAATATATTTAATGCCCCATATAATAACTAAAGTTAGGTATTTAACCAAAATTTGCATATTATAAAACAATCTAATCAGTGGAGGCAAACAGTAAAAAAAATGCTTGCCAAATTATTAGTGCATGTTTGCAAATATTGATAAAGATATATAACTAACACTTCTAAACTTTGAATTTAAATATTGGCATTCTAAAATATGAAATAATTTTTACATTTCTTCCATGAAATGTAAATTTTTAAAATTTACATATAATTGCAACCAACATTCATTTGCACATTGTTTATTGTAATGAATATAAGTGAGGCAGATGTTATTAAAAAACAAATAAATTTTCAAAGCAACCAAGAAACGTAAGTGGGGTCTTTTAAATAAGTTTTTAATTTTTTTCTTCGCTATGCATATTATCACTTATTTAATTTTTTTTGTGCGACAAGTCCCCTGGTCCTGATATTATTTATTTGTTCACATGAATATATTTGGTTTTTACCTGACTTCTCCAATACATTGTTAACTCTGAAAACATGTATTTCATCTGTGCTTTATAATAGAAATCATTGTAATCTTCAAAAAAATGAGATTAATGAATTCTAGTAATTTCTCCAGTTATTGTGACTATGTGTTCAAAATTATATTATACTGTTGTTCCAAACATATAGATACATTAAAGGGAAGGAAAGCTTGGAACATGGGCATGCTTGGGAGGCTGGGAGGTTCTTGAGAAACTAAGAAATAATAGTGGAAATAAGAATCTATGTTTGACTTTATAAAACATGACAGATTTCTCCTATATGATTTTGTTCAAAGGACTGAAAAGTACTTTCTGATGAATCTAGACATTTTTCTGTGAGGTCCAAATCCCCACATGCCATCCAGAAATATTACAATTTCTACACTGGACAAAAAATTGTGAAGGCAATATAGTAACATTAATGACACTTGGCTTGAGAATCTATATACGTCATCCCATATGTGAATTCAGTAATCCCCATAATAACCTTATGATTTTTCTGTTTGTATCATCTCTGCTTTACAGATAAGGATATTAAGGGGGTAATGCTATGTTACTCAAAGAGATGCCAGTGACATATTCAGCCATTAAACAAATAGAACTTCATCATTCCATGAAAACTTGTGCAAACACACTGTGTTTCTACTTAATCGAATAATTATAAATATCTGATTCTTGTGGATACAAAAGAGCCCACAATTCTTCAATTGCACCTGCTGTTGTTGTTTTTTCTTTTATTTTTCCCCCAGGAGACTCATTTCTGACAACTAGCTCCTAACCTGGAGAACCCTGAATCATCAATACAGAGACAGGACTGAGTACTGCATGTCCACAAATGAAAGGATTAAGTCTGTATAGTGTTCTTATTTTGTCAAGGGTTAGAAAAGGGTAGCACACTTTTTTCTGGAAAGG
>NW_012148330.1:788235-790270 GCF_000956105.1 Propithecus coquereli
TTGAGCCATCCTCCCGCCTCGGCCTCCCAGAGTGCTAGGATTACAGGCGTGAGCCACCATGCCCGGCCTCTCTTATCTTTTTATATAGGTGGACTTTCCCAGGATTCTTCTCAAATCATTCTACTGGGGCTTATCTCTTATTACTTGGTATAATATACAAGTTGTAGAATTTCAACAATATTAGCCCACAGAGAACACTGTCTTCCAAAGAATCTACCTAATATTTCAGAGAAAGGATTTCTGACACACGCACACAGATACACACATGCATTAATTATAGTGTGTGGTTTGTGACAAATGCACTTAAAATATTTCTCATGCCAATATAATTTGTGTACGTGATACTCCACTATGTTAGTCATATGGATGGACACACACATGCTTAAGTGCTTTCATTGGCTAATTATCATAAGGCCTGGAATTAGAATCAAAGCTTATCCTAGCTTAAGTAACTATAGTCAGGCAGACATCCATGAATAATACAGAGATGTGTTCAACAGAAAAAGTAGCATTGAAAGTTAATTAGATATAGGATGGAAGAAGAGCCGGAAGAGAGGAGAAGAAAGAAGAAAGAAAAAAAGAGAAAAAGAAAAACAGTGCTCAAATCTTAAATGTTTTTCATGTTATTTTTGAGATGCTGGCTTTAGTGATTCATATATTGATTTAAAGACAGCTGAATTCTACTCAAGGTCTTGCCAATTCAATTAAAATAAACACATTGAACCTTTACGATATAGCTATTAGGAAATAACAAGCATATTATGAAACAACTACACGCAAGCAATAAATTGTAAAGGAGAGAGAACTAGCTTACAATGGTTATCGACTATTCGACAGGAACTTTACTGTATTATGTCATTTCTTTGTTCAAATTCCATTTCAAATAATTTTCCTCTTAACTGTATTGCTATCTAATCATAGCCAAAGATGATGATTTCAAGGATAGCCTCATGTTTTGAGAGAGACTATAAAATTCAGTGATATGTCTAAGAATCAGGTGTGCATTTAAATATCAGGCTTACCTAAAAAGGCTGTAAAAAAAGATCTAAAGTGGCTCCTTCCATTTGCTAAAGAAAAACTGGGTGGCTAAAGATGCTTTGATGAGCAACAAGGTTAACCTATTTGGCAGCAGAATGAATTAGAAACAAAGCTTTGATTTAGGGCACTTGAATACATTGTAAAAGTTCTCAGAGATGTAAGAGAGCCAGGAGTCAAGAAAATGCATGAGGTTTGAAATAACCAAGCAATGTCAAGGTTTCCTATTCTCTGCATTGTTAAAATCAGATGTGAGTTTTCTCATTTCTATCAAGTCAGAAGGAGACTATTATATCTGAATGACAGTAGTGAAACACATGAGACAGAGCTTGAGACACACTTCTACGAAGATTGAGTTGCTATTATGAGCCTTGAATCTCAAATGAACAGGAATCACTCTGATATTAAAAGCTTACACTTAAAAGTAAATTGCATAATGAAAGTTACATTATAGGCTTCTCAAAAACTACATGACTCAAGAACCAAATAGGTGAATAAGTAGATAAATAAATAAGTATTGCACCATGAGAACTGAACTATTAAAAATATTTAACTATGAAAGTATAATTTTGTGATACAATTATTTTTTCTTGTATAGAGACAGGGTCTCACTCTGTTGTCCAGATTGCAGCCTCAAACTCTTGGCTTCAAGCAATCCTCCTTCCTCAGCCTCTCAAGCAGCTGGCACTATAGGCATGAGCCACCATGCCTAATTTTTCTTCTTTTTTAGAGATGGGGGTCTCGCTGTATTGCACAGGCTGGTCATGACTCCTGGCCACAAGCAATCTTCTCACCTCAGCCTTCCAAAGTGGTGGTATTATAGGTGTGAGCTACATAATTGGCTTTGCATTTTTCTTGGGTTTTAAGGGTTATACATATGGGTCAAAATGTCATCCTAATATTAAGTGTTAATACAGAAGAAATTTCAAATAGACAAATTATTTTTGCAGTGCAGTTGTAGCTATCATGTTACCTCTATTTTTCTTTTTGGACATTGGCT
>NW_012148330.1:791219-792478 GCF_000956105.1 Propithecus coquereli
TTTTTTTTTTTTTATTTTGGAGGCAACATATTTCTCATTCAGGTGTGTTACTCTGGCCTGTCTATCAAGTGACCCAAAACACTGCTAAATTTGAGTGGGGCCCACAACAAAAGAAGGCTCTGAACTAGGTCCAAGCTGCTGTGCAAGCTATTCTGCCACTTAGGCTATATGATCCAGAAAATCCAATGGTGCTTGAAGTGTCAGTAGTAGATAGAGAAGTTGTTTGGAGTCTTTGGTTAGTTCCATTTGGAGAACTGCAGCACAAGCCCTTAGGATTTGGGAGGAAAGCCCTGTCATCCTCTGTGGATATCTATTCTCCTTTTGAGAAACAGCTTATGGCCTGCTACTAGGCCTTAGTGGAAACTGAACACTTAACCATAGTATACAAACTTATCATGTGACCTGAGCCAGCCATCACGAACTGGGTGCTATATGGCCCAGCAAGCCCCAGAGTTGAGTATGTACAACACTATTCCATCATCAAGTGAATGTGGTATATACAAAGTCAGGCTTGAGCAGGCCCTGAAGGCACAAGTAAGTTATATGAAGAAGTGGCCAAATGCCCAGGGTCCCCGACTCCTGCTATACTGTGTCTCTTTCTAAGCCTTCATCTATGGCTTCATGATGTGTTTCCTGCATCAGTTGACAAACGAAGAGAAGACTTGGACCTGATGTGCAGATAGTTCTTCATGATAGACAGGTACCACTAGAAATTGGTCTGCTGCACTTATAACAGCCTTTCTGGGACATCTTTGAAAGACAGTGGTGAAGGAAATTTTCCCAGTGGGCAAAACTTTGAGCAGTACACCTGGTTTGTTATATTGCTTACAATCAGAATAGGCCAGATATGTCATTATATATTGATTCAAGGGCTATGGCTAATGATTTGGCTGGATGCTCAGGGACTTGG
This sequence comes from Propithecus coquereli, assembly GCF_000956105.1. NCBI lineage: Eukaryota > Metazoa > Chordata > Mammalia > Primates > Indriidae > Propithecus > Propithecus coquereli. The sequence continues at coordinate 792,130 of NW_012148330.1, forward strand.
AAGGACATGATTGGAAAATTAGTGACAAGGAAGTGTAGGCAAGAGGTATATGGACAGACCTCTCTGTGCAAAAAATGTGAAGATAGATGAATGTTTACAAAAAAGTAACATGAGCAGAGGAGGATTTTAATAATGAAGTGGATAGGTTGACCCATTCTGTGGATACCAGTCAGCCTCTTTCACCAGCCACCCCTGCCATTACCTAATGGACTCATGAACAAAGTGGCAAATGGTGGCAGGGATGGGGTCGTACAGAGACTTAGCAACATGGACTTCCACTCACCAAGGCTGATATGGCTACAGCCATTGCTGAGGGGCTAATCAACAGCAGCAGAGACTTCATTTGACC
>NW_012148330.1:793898-797032 GCF_000956105.1 Propithecus coquereli
TACTCACCATTAAACTGGTACTAATTGATCAACACATATGCACATATGGAAGTAACATTCACCAGGTGTGGCACAGGTGAGTGGGGGGAGTAGGGGATGGGTAAATTCATACCTAACAGGTGCGGATGCACTATGTGGGGGATGGGCACAATTGTAGCTGTGACTCTGGGGGTGCAAATGCAATATATGTAACCAAAGCATTTGTACTTCTGTGATATTCTGAAATTAAAAATCTTCAACTTTAATATCCAATTTTTTTCATTACATCCTATGCAAGCCTGTTATAATCTTCTACAGATGTTCCCTATCTCTATACCTGTTTCCTTGCCAATGCATCTTTTAATTGGTTGTCTGAGTGATAATTCTAGAAATACAATTCCATTGATATTAAACCCTAAACAAGACAGTTTAGTGGGTCTTAACACCCTTAAGAACAAATGCTACTCTTTTGGTATCAAAATTGAGCCTTTCCACACTTTCTATTTTAGCCTGCTCTAACCAGTTGGCTTTGAACACTCTGACTATGCTGAAACGTGGTTACCTAAGCTCACCTGGACATTTCAAGCTTCAGTGCTTATCGAAACTTTTCCTCAGACTACCTCTTCTGGAAAAATCAAATCATTCTTCAAGACTTAAATCAGGTTCTTCATCATCTGTGAAGGCTTTCTTGGATTCCTCCATCTTCTGGACATAGTCATAGACCTTCTGGTGTTGTCACAGCCTCTAATAGTATCTTTATTATAGTATTTTTGATAGAATATTGAAATTACTATTAGTACTTAAGAGCTTTAAAGGATAATAAACTGTGATATTTTCTGGTACAATGCAGCTAGACTACCTGTCTTAACATATTACTTCAGCATTCACTGGGTATTGGGTCATGGGGAAGTTACTATTGTGTGTCTCAGTTTTCTGATATGTAAAATAGGGCCACGGTAATATCCCTTATACTGCTGTTTTGAAGATCATATAAGTTTATGTCTGTAAAGCAATTAAAACGGTGCCCAAAGAAGCTCTCAATAAAGCTTACCTTTAATAATTGCAATCTAGAGACTTTCAAACTTAATATTCATCCTCAAAAGGCTTAATCGGTCTCAAGTCATAATACATTCTTCACCAAAAATATGTTGAATAAATGGATGTCTCTGAAACCAGGGTTTATATAACTTTAAATTTTTAATCTTTTTGCCCTTTTAAACAAATTAGATTTAAGAATTAAATTTAAGAATTGCTGCTATGATTTATCTGAAATGACAACTCAATTTCCTAAATTACTCTTTGAGGATAAAATAGGTAGCATTTTCTTGCTACACAGCTTTGAGGCTATGACAAAACTTCATACTACACAGACATAGGCATGCAATTATCTATGCTGGTGTAAGCATCCAACTTATTGTGTGTGTATGTATTATACACACTTATGCATTTGTATGTGAGTGTCTATGATAACGCAGGTTTTTTGCTTTTGGTTACTTTGAGCCAACTGGTAACATCTGAATTAAAAATCTTTGCAGATCAAATGAATTTCTTTCTTACTTTGCAGGTTGGAACCTTATACTAATCCAGGTATTGTAGCAAATCCGAAATGTATAATTGAGGAAAGCATTGGCTTTATCTCCAGATACCCTTGTGATTTCTTTTATAGTAAGTAAAATATTAGGTTAGTAAGTATGAAATGCCCAATTTCCTTAAGTACTAAGTTTGATAGTTGATATCTCTGATATTTCACTTTGTCACTTGTTTTATTTTTATTATGAAGGTATATCCTCAGTCTTCCAAACACACGGTTTGGCTTGCAATTACGTTTCAAATTTTTTTTTAGAGCAATTTTTGTGAAACCATGGATAAGTCAAAAATTTGTGTTATTTTCGAATATGAAGTCCATTGTGGAACCAATACAGCACAGACAGCTTTAAATATCAACGAAGTGTTTTGGGAGAATGTGGCTAATGAACATACAGTACATCGGTGGTTTTAAAAATTCAGTTCTGGTGATGTTAATCTTGAATATAAGCCACATAGGCAACTTGAGACCAAGGTGGATAATGATGAGCTGAAAGCTGTGTTGGAAGCAAATCCATCTCAACCTATGTGTGTGTGAATTAGCAGCAAGGTTTGACATTACTATTCCAACAATATTGGACCATTTGAAACAAATCAGCAAGGTAAAGAAGCTGGATAGATTAGTACCCCATGAATTAAAAGTGTGTTGAAAGAGAATCATCTCAAAGCTTGCCTTTCTTTGCTGTCACAACATAAAGGTGAACCATTTCTACACCATATTGTTACATGTAATGAAAAGTGGATTCTTTTTGACAATCACAAGCGTTTGACACAATAGTTGGATAATGATGAAGTGCAGAAACGTAGTTCAAAACCGAATATTCATCCAAAAAAGCTAATCTTGTTTGTTCGATGGTCCAGGGCTGGTATTATCCACTACAGCTTCATGAAACCTGGTCAATTGATTACAGCGAATGTCCACTGCAACCACTTGAAATGATGAGGATGCTTGCGATTAAGCAGCTGAGATTGGTCAATAGAGACAGGCCAATCCTCTTGCAAGAAAACGCTCAACCACATGTCGCACAAACAATGCTGCTCAACTAGAGAAGCTGGCCTTGGAAACTCTCTGTCATCCACTGTATTCACCACACTTTGTATCAACTGACTACCACTTCTTCCAGGTTTTGGACTACCTCTTGCAAGGAAAATTATTCAATTCTCAACAAGCTGTCGAAAATGCCTTTCATTATTTTATTGTCACTTGTTCTACAGGCTTCTTTGTTGCTGGCATAAACCAGCTACCATTAAGATACTTTGATTAATTGTACTGCTTCTTGTTTGAGATATAATAAACTACACTTTTGATTCAAAATTGGACATTTCATATTTAATGATCTAATAATAATTATTATAAGCAATATCACAGTTTTGTCTTTTTTGAAAGGTTGTCAATATTAAAATCTGTTCCTCTAAATATGATTGTTCAGGCTCCTGTTCACTAAGTAACTCAGGGTCCCCTCTATAAATTTCCATGAGGGCATTATTTTAGATTTGATTGTAGAAAATTTAATTTTTCTCTAAAATAGTGGAGTTTTCAATAATGGGAACTATACAAATTAATTTTTTTC
>NW_012148330.1:797802-799297 GCF_000956105.1 Propithecus coquereli
TTTCATTGTTATGAATACATAATAGTTGTATGTATTTATAGCATTCATGTGATGTATTGATACAGGCATAAAATATATATTAATCAAATCTGGATAATTGAAGTATCCATCACTTTTCAGTCATATTTTTTATTCTTTACACATTAATCTATTTATGTAAAACTCATGTATATAGAAAGTGCTTTGAGAATGCTAGATGGATGTTTACAAACAGGGGAATATGAATCAACATTATTTATTTCACTACTCAGTTGGTATTAATTAAATGTTAACTGTGCGTCAGGCACTGTGCTAGTTTTGGGAACATTCTAATAGATAAGCCAGACTTATATCTGCCCTTATGGCAGTCTAATGGCAAAAATATCATAGTCTGAGCATAACTATAAACCTGTTTGCCTCTTTATTCACCTGTTCTCCTTTTAAAGGTGGTCAAAACCAATTTCTGTTTTGTTTGTCTCAGTACTTAGATTCTTCTCTGTTTCACTGTGGAGTATCATCCTGACTGTCCTACAAGACAAAACATGTAGGAATTCTATGTCCAGAGTTTCTGCATTTTTTTTTTCCTTAGTCTACACTGCTAGTCTCTAGTCCATGTTCTTAGTACAGCCTATACATTTTTTATTTGTTTTTTTTTAAATACTCATTTGTGTATTCTTTTAATTTCGGAATATTATGGGGGTACAAACATTTTGGTTACATGATTTGCTTTTGTGCAGTTTGAGTCAAAGTTATAGATGTGCCCACACCAAGATAGTGTGTATTGTACCCATTAGGTGTGAATTTACCCATCCCTTCCTCCCCCTTCCCATCTGCTTGGTTTCCATTGAGTTTTACTACTATATGTGCACATGGGTATTGATCAATTAGTTCCACTTCAATAGTATGCACATGTGGTAATATTTTTTCCATTCTTGTGATACTTCGCTTAGAAGAATGGTCTCCAGTTCCATCCAGGTTGTTGTTACAAAAGATATTAGTTCATCATTTTTTTTTTTCCTGGCTCAGTAGTACTTCATAGCATACATATACCACATTTTATTAATCCACTCAGGTATTGATGGGCAATTAGATGGATTCCACATCTTTGCAATTGTGAATTGTACTGCTATAAACATTTTAGTGCATGTGTCTTTCTGATAAAACAAATTTTTCCCTTTGGGTAAATATCCAATAGTGGGATTGTTAGATCAAATGGTAGGTCTACTTTTAGTTCTTTGAGGTATCTCCATGCTATTTTCCACAGTGGCTGTACTAGTTTGCAGTCCCACCAACAGTGTATAAGTATTCCCGTCTCTCCACATCCATGCCAGCATCTATTGTTTCAGGACTTTTTGATAAAAGCCATTCTCACTGGAGTTAAGTGATATCTTTTTAATCATATTTATAAATGCCCTATCTAGGGTCAAATAAAAGTAAGTTTCATTAATTTTTCAACTTAATGTCATCTTTATTACCTCCAAATCTAGAAACTAAAGTCTATGGATCTGCTTAAATC
>NW_012148330.1:810765-811234 GCF_000956105.1 Propithecus coquereli
CCATGTTTCTTCCCATACTCATATTAATCTTAGGGCATATACATTTCAGAGGGCGAGGAGAAAAGGTAGGTAGGCGGCAGGCACTCTGACTTCCCAAACCTATTCTAGTGTATATCATTTGTTTGTATTTCTGCCTCTCTGTTCCATGAAATTTTTCTTTTCCATTTTTTTGGGGACGTGAGATATCAAAACTCAGATTCTAGAGAGCGTTGACATCTAAGGTTATTTCTGGAAACAAGTATCTTTTTATTGTATATCAGAGACTTTTTTATGTTGGGTATCTGGCTATATTCATCATCATTGCCATCACTCTGGTTCAAGCTCCCCCTTCCCCCTAGAAGTCAAAAGTGTCTAAAATCTGAGCTGTGGCCCCCACCAGAGTAATCTTCTAGAAATTCTCATCCACCTGTTTCATTTCGCCTCTGTTATGCTAGAGTGTGTGTATGTAATGTGGGGAAATTAGCTTAGA
>NW_012148330.1:811284-812893 GCF_000956105.1 Propithecus coquereli
ATTTCTATAAACTTGCAATAGGATTTAAAAATTGTATGCTATGTTGAAGATTGTGTATATATTTGGGTTCTAACATTTATTACTTTAGACATAAATAGCTTTATAAATAGCTTGTAAAACATGTAATAAAGAAATTATTTATAAAGCATAAGCAAGAAAAATCAAATACTTTTGAACCCATAATAAAAATGGTACGTCATGTTTTAAGGGGAAAGAGGAAAGAATACATTCTGGTCAGTTAAGAATACCAATATCAGTTTATAATATTTATGCCAGGTGATTTTTCTCTGTGTTTTTTGTTGTTAAACAATTCCAGTCTGGCTGTGAGCAATTATACGCTATAACTACCCTTATACTATGCTTATAATTATACTTAATGACATTTGCATATTGAAAGTCATGTCTTCAGCAAAAAATGTCAAAGATAGAAACAAAAAATGTACCGTTTTCATTAAAATAATCAGGGAGAATTTAAGCAAAGAGGGGATTAATGATATTCCAAAGCTTACCCAGGCCATAGAGTCAGGAAGATAAACCAGGTCTCTCGGATTTCAATGCCAGTGTTCTAGTCACTGGCTTGTTCAACTCCTGTGCAAAACATCCATACACAATACACAATGCATATTCCCCCTTCCTATCAAGTGGTTGTCAAAAGAAACACGCCATTACCTTTCCCACATACTGAGGCTCGGAGCCCATGTATTCTTCCAGCACAAAAAATTGATTCCATACCCAGCCACGTTTAACTCGTTGGAAATGTGACCGTCGCCCTGGAAGGTGGATAACATTTTCCCTTGGCTCTGTGGCTAAAGTCTGTTGTGGCTGTGGTTGAAGTGGTGTTAGGAGACCTCCATCAAACAGGACCCAGAGAAGCAGGGATAAACAGTTCCTTGTAAGCATTGGCAAAGGCTTTCCTGCAGCAGAGTGATAAAAACTCCAGCACTTAATGTAGAATTGTGGAATCCAGGTTTGAAGTGTTCGTGGCCTCCACCACTTAGCTTCCTGTTTTATTGCAGAAAGGATAACACAGGCATTAATCCTTTTGATGAAAAGGCTTCTGCTGTATTATATTCCATCTAAAGGGACCTATAAAATAGATTAACAAAGATACATTAAATTAATAAAATTACATGATGATATTCATCAGAACATTAATCACATCTGCCAACAGTTAAAGAAACAGAGGGGAAAGACTTTAAAACAATGATATTGCTCAATGGTCATTGCTATTCAGCTTATTGGCTATCAAGTTTTTTACAGACTTGAAAAAATATTTGTTACAACAAAGCGAAAGGTGTATTATAAACAAAAGCAAATTTTATTAAATTTAGGAATCATTTTAAGGCAAGAACACAGATTACTATTTTAAAGTGAACTACTAAGTTAGAATAGGATTTTACAACATCAACAACTATAGACATCTTAGGGATTCTGGGAAAGTTATTTTGTGTAAGATTTTTAGCGGCACCCTTTTCTTCTACTTAATAGATGACAGTAGCATACTCTCCCACACCCAGTATGATAACAAAAAAATATTTCCAAACATTGTCAAATATGCCCTGCAGGGAACAAAATAGACCAGGATTAAGAACACAAATGTGGAGAGTAA
>NW_012148330.1:814953-816295 GCF_000956105.1 Propithecus coquereli
TAGAAATTCTCATCCACCTGTTTCATTTCGCCTCTGTTATGCTAGAGTGTGTGTATGTAATGTGGGGAAATTAGCTTAGAAATGATTGGTAAGTATGAATGAAATGAATGGAAACATGGAAAGTACAATGGTCCCCCTTCCCCACAGAGAACATATTCCAGGACTTCCAGCGGATGCCTGAAACCGTGAATAGTACTGAACCTGATTGCCGTTAATCAGAAAACATTTCTGTTTATGTCTTCTCCCCACAGATAAAATGCCTTTTCCATCTTAACTGAGCACCAGCACACAACTGTGGCCATAACTTTTGCAGTTTGAGGTGAGACAGAAAAACTAGCAGAAGTTTCTTTTTCATTCTTCACAATCTCACAGATGGAAAATTCATTCTTACCATAGCAACTTCAGCATATGATTTTTTTTTTCTTTCTTTCTTTATTAAGAGGAGAACTTTCACCTTTTCATTTAAAGGAAGCACTTATGGCTTCTCTTTGGCATATCCGAAATGGCCAGCCTCACTGCTCTTGCACTTTGGTGGCCATTATTAAGTAAAATATGGGTTACTTGAATACAAGCACTGCGATGCTGCCAACAGTGGATCGGATCACCAGGATGGCTGCTAAGTGACTGATGGGTGAGTGGTGTCTACGGGCTGGACAAAGGGGTGGTTCACAGCCTGAGTGGGACAGAGTGGGATTTTGTCACACTACTGTAAACAGCACACAATTTAAAACTTATAAATTTTTTATTTCTGGAATTTTTCATTTAATATTTTTGGACTGCAATTACCATAGGTAACTGAAACCTTGGAGAGCAAAACTACAGATAAGGGAGAACCACTGTATGCTGTTTCATAATCCAATTACTCAATACATAAATAATTTGCACCAAAAAATGGCAGCTAAGTGCAAAATATGGTAATAAGACAGAAGTTAATAGGAGCCACAGGGGGATGCAATGTGGAATACGATACCCATTTCTTTCAGGCCCCCATTCTGTTCTTTCTGAGGCTTTCATGGAACACAAATTCTATCATAATGTGCTGTGTTTCTTGCACACTTTTGTGCACCTCTCTCTTTCTCTTTCTCTAAATAGGTGGATCCTTACTTATGTTCATGCTATCACATTATCTTCTTTTTTCTTAGAGCAGAATGTTATATTTATAGGGTTATTTATTAATCAGTAGTTTATTTTTGTGAATATTTTCATTAGAAATGGATGCTTGCTAGTTTTGATCTTTTTGCATAGGTTTTGGGTATCTGCACTTTTTTTCCCATGAGTCATGCTATTTCAATATGCATTTTGCTGAATTCAAAACTTTTTAAAGCCGGGCGTGGTGGCTCAC
>NW_012148330.1:820256-822300 GCF_000956105.1 Propithecus coquereli
ATCACTGAATTCTTTACTCCCTTGCTCTCTGACTTGTCTAGTTTCTACTGTCTACTTTACAAATATTTTTCGGAAGCCAGACTGCACCAACTATTTGAATTTTAACTGAAATGAAAATGGCTGCTACTGGAATCTCCTACAAACCAAGAAAAAAAATTGTGAAAAAAAGAAACTCAGCATGGAGCATCTTTCCAGTACTAGATGGCAAAGGACAGAATCTCTCTCTTAAAAAGAAGAGAAATTCAATCACGCATTTACTTTTGTGATGTGATTTTAATTGCATAGTTTGAAACCCTTGAAAATATGTTCTGAAAATGGTATTTTGTCTCTGTGGTCTTCCTCACAAAAACCCATAAGCTCAGTCTAATCATGAGAAAAACATTAGACAAATTTTACTCGAGGACTGGTCTGTAAAATACTTAAGCAATACTTCTTAAAATGAATGTCATGAGAAATCAGAAAAATATGAGAAACTGTCACAGCCAAGAGCAGCCGAAGGAGACATAACAGCTAAATACAATGGATGCGATCCTGGAAAAGAAAAAGAATCTTAGGTAAGAACTAATGAAACTGGAAAAAAGTATGGAATTTAGTTAATCATAATGTGTCAATATTGGTTATTTTTCTGTAAGAAATGTTACATACTAATGTAAGATGTTCATCACAGGGAAAACTGGGCACTAGATATACGGAAACGCTCCGTACTAGCTTTTCAATTTATGTGCAAATCTAAACATGTTCAAAAAGTAATTTAAAAAAATAAAAATAAAAAAATAAACAGACATGGGGTACATGTATGAGGGTATGTAACAGAGATAGGCAAAGGGAATTTCAAGCAAAACGGTGGAGTAGAATTTTAGGAAGATACCTGTACTACAGGACCAGGAAACACCAGTTCAGATTGGAGAAGAAAGAATTCCAAGAGACATAACATTAAGGAGGGGAAAAATTAAGGGATTAAAACTAATGAATTATATGAGGCTTTTAAATGATAGGAAAATTTACTCTCCATGGTTTGTTGATTAATTAATAATTAGTACATTAAAAAATAACTAAACTAAAAGAGGCACTTATTCACTCCTTAGAAATATGAATATTATAAAAAATGAAATTGAATCATATCATTACATTATGGTTATATTCAAGAATAAGAATATAATTTTTATAGCATCATGAGCTTACCTACTTCAGGGTAGGAAACATACTTATGCTAATATTCACCAGAAATTGATCATTAACCAAACTTCGATGAACAACTAATCCTTAAGAAATTAAAATCATTTTTTGTAATTGAGCAGTTGTGATCAAATAGATGAGATGTTTTCTAAATATTTGCTGATAAATGACTGAGATCTCATCATCAGGAGCTTAGCCATGGCTAAAAAATGGTACAATCTACTTTCTTCCAGACACTGAGAAAATTTTACAAGAAGTAATGTGACAAGAATGGGAGAAAAATAACTTGAGTCCTATTTAGATATTGCTTTTGTAATGGATGGAAATCTTCAGTATTGAGAATAATTTCAGGGCTGAAAGCCACAGAATCTCCATTTTGATCACTATCTTACAATGCCTGAAAAAATTATACCTATGGTGGAAAATAGTTGGGACTGTCAAATTGCATTCAAATTCTGTATCAACAAAATTAGGGAAAATGCTCCAGAAGGAATAGATTGAAGAAAATTTCCAGGAAGCCAGCTACCAGGGATTGATAAGGGAGCTGCTCGGAAAATCAGCTTAGAGTATGTTTGGAATAAATCCCAGTTGTAGCAATGCCATCAAGATTGCTTTAAGGATCTTAAACTCCGTCATACCCATGAGTGGTCTTCCTGAATTCTCAATTTTATGTAGTTAATCAGGACTGAAGAAAAAAAATGATAATAGGTAGATTCTGAGAGTAAAACCAAATGGTAGGTTGCAGTACTTCAGATGGGCAGAGTAAGAAGTTTAGATGATACTTTCTACAACAAAGTAGCAAATTTATTGGGAAAATTGTTTAATAACAATAATTTAAATATCTAGAAATTATGTTAAATATATGCAG
>NW_012148330.1:822350-823286 GCF_000956105.1 Propithecus coquereli
CGAATTGATTTATTTAAAACAGTTACAAAAAAGCACAACAAAATAGAGATTATCCTTAGAATTATTAATGCTTTGTTAAAGATTAGTAGAATTAGAGGGTAAGAAATAGAGTGGGATGGGGGAGCACCTGACTAGTACATTTTAAACGTAGTCATAGCATAGCTTCTTTGCTAAGCAACTGTCCATTAAGTAGCATTTGAACTGTGGGGACACATTCGACAAGGCTGTTCTATCTGCAGAGCTATATACATGACTAAATAAATGTTTTTTAACCTTATCACTCAATTAGAATGTGTGTACAAGTATATTTCCTAACTCCGGTCACTGCTTTCTGATCCTAAAATTCATCCCAAGTGTCTATGACACTGAAGTTCTTTAGTGAACAGATGAACCAATATTATTTTTAGTGCATGATGTTGCTCCCAGCAGATCCCAGCCTCTGGCCACATTTGTCAGCCAGGGAGCTTTTAAAGTGCTGTACCACACCAGAAAGAATGCAGGGAGACTGAGGATTTCAGTTCTTGAGTGAAAGGGAAACAACTCCCCTAAGCATGAAACATAGGCTAAATTACAACGAAAAACTATATCGAGCCATCAACCTGGGTACACTTGCCCCAAGTTGTTATAAAAGCAAGAAGACCAGATTGATCCTGAGGTTGCAGCACCCTATGGAAACATGTGAACCTTAAAGAAGACATATTTGTTACAGAGGACATCACCAGAGGCGTGTTTTATTCCATATACCAGATTTCGAGCATGGTGTTTAAAAATTTATATTTGTCTATTTTTCCTGATCTTTTGTGGAACCAAAGTGGCTATTCTAAGACTTCTCAACCCTGATGATGAGTCTCTGGAGCCAAATATTCCTTTTAGCAGGAAGAAAATTTTTTTTAAAATGATCATATATCAAAGCAGGAGATATTTAGTTGTGAAATA